>NW_017207554.1:0-4356 GCF_001704415.2 Capra hircus | reverse complement strand
TGGCACGTGGGACAACCCTGTGGAAAGCCTCGTGGGAAAGCCTCGTGGGAAAGCCTCGAGGGAAAGCCACAGATCCCTGATCCAAGCGAAGGAAGCGTGACACCTGCTGCAGCTCGGGAGGAAAGCCCACGTGCATGCCCCCACTCGAGACGAGGACTGACTCCACTGGGAGACTCCAGAAGTACCCCAAGATCCATGTCTGCACTGCAGAGGAATCCTCACGTTCCGGCACCGACTCCACACAAGGTCTTAGGCCCCGGCATCGACGGGAGAGAAATCCCGAGAGGCCCCGCGCAACTCGCATGGGACTGGCCTTTCCTGAGGCCACCAGAGCGGGTCCCTGAGGTCCCTGTCGTAAGTCGAGAGCACCTGCCGCAACTCGAGAAAATCCAGGAGGTTCTCCCCTCCAGGCGAGATAAGGCCCATTTCCGCTGAGGGTCTCGAGGCTATTCATACCTAACCTCTGGAACGTCCAAAGGGTCCTTCATAACCTTGCTGCAACTCAAGAAGTTCACCGACATTCCCGTCTCCCCTCGAGAGGAAGCACGAGAGTCCCGCCCACATGCAGAGGAGCCCCGTTTCCGCCTCCTTGCTCGAGAGGAGGGATCCTTTCCCTGCGTGGTCATGAAAGATTTCCCGGCGTTTCCGTCGCATCTCAATATGAGGCGCTCTCCACAGAAAAGGCGAGAGGAAATCCAGGGTCATGTCACCATTCCAGAGTCCTCCAGATGTCTCAGTCCATTCCAGGGAATCCTGTTTTCCCCGCACTGCGTCGACTTTCAAGACGAGGATCGACTCACACCACGATGGCACGTGGGACAGCCCTGTGGGAAAGCCTCGTGGGAAAGTCTCGAGGGAAAGCCACCGATCCCTTGATCCACGCGAAGGAAGCCTGACACTCTACAACACGGGAGGAAAGAGCACGTGCATGCCCCCCTCGAGACGAGGACTGACTCCACTGGGAGACTCCAGAAGTACCCCCAGATCCACGTCAGCACTGGAGAGGAATCCTCAGGTTCTGGCACCGGCTCCATACAAGAACTTAGGCCCTGGCATCGACGGAGAGGAATCCCGAGAGGCCCCCGAGCAACTCGCATGGGGACTGGCCTTTCCGGAGGCCACCAGAGGGTCCCTGAGGTCCCCGTAGTCCGTTGAGAGCATTTGCCGCAACTCGAGAAAATCCAGGACGTTCTCCCCCTAGGCGAGATGAGGCCCATTTCCGCTGAGGCGTCTCGAGGCTAATCACACCTAACCTCTGGAACTTCCAAAGGGTCCTTCACACCCTTGCTGCAACTCAAGAAGTTCCCCGACATACCCGTCTCCACTCGAGAGGATGCACGAGAGTTCCGCCCACATCCAGAGGAGCCCCGTTTCCGCCTCCTAGCTCGAGAGGAGGGATCCTTTCCCTGCGTGGTCGGGAAAGAATTCCCGGCGTTTCCGTCGCATCTCAAGAGGAGGCGCTCTCCACAGGAAAGGCGAGAGGAACTCCAGGGTCGTGCCACCATTCCCAGAGTCCCCCAGATGTCTCCGTCATTCCAGCGAAACCTGTTTTCCCTGGACTGCCTGGACTTTCAAGCCGAGGATCGACTCACACCACGGTGGCACTTGGGAAAGCCCTGTGGGAACGCCTCGTGGGAAAGCCTCGTGGGAAAGCCTCGAGGGAAAGCCCCTGATTCCTTGATCCACGCGAAGGGAAGCGTGACACTGCTGCTACAGCTCGGGAGGAAAGCGCACGTGCATGCCCCCACTCGAGACGAGGACTGACTCCCCTGGGGAGACTCCAGAAGTACCCCAAGATCCATGTCTGCACTGGAGAGGAATCCTCAGGTTCCGGCACCGACTCCACACAAGGTCTTAGGCCGCGGCATCGAAGGGAGAGGAATCCGAGAGGCCCCGAGCAACTCGCATTGGGACTGGCCTTTCCTGAGGCCACCAGAGCGGGTCCCTGAGGTCCCTGTCGGAAGTCGAGAGCACCTGCCGCAACTCGAGAAAATCCAAGACGTTCTCCCCTCCAGGCGAGATGAGGCCCATTTCCACTGAGGGTTCTCGAGGCTAATCACACCTAACCTCTGGAACTTCCAAAGGGTCCTACATACCCTTGCTGCAACTCAAGAAGTTCACTGACATACCCGTACCCACTCGAGAGGAATCACGTGAGTCCGCCCACATCCAGAGGAGCCCCGTTTCCGCCTCCTGCCTCGAGAGGAGGGATCCTTTCCCTGCCTGGTCTGGAAAGAATTCCTGGCGTAACCGTGGCATCTCAAGATGAGGTGCTCTCCACAGGAAAGGCCAGAGGAACTCCAGGGTCGTGCCACCATTCCCAGAGTCCCCCAGATGTCTCCGTCCATTCCAGGGACACCTGTTTTCCCTGCACCGCCTCGACTTTCAAGCCGAGGATCGACTCACTGCACTTTGACACCTGGGACAGCCCTGTGGGAAAGCCTCTAGGGAAAGCCACAGATCCCTTGATCCACTCGACGGGAAGCGTGACACGGCTGCTAGAGCTGGGGAGGAAAGCGCACGTGCATGCCCCCACTCGAGACGTGGACTGACTCCCCTGGGGAGACTCCAGAATTACCCAAGATCCATGGCAGCCCTGGAGAGGAATCCTCAGGTTCCGCAAACGACTCCACACAAGGTCTTAGGCCCCGGCATCGACGGGAGAGGAATCCCGATAGGCCCCCGAGCAACTCCCATGGGACTGGCCTTTCCTAGGCCACGAGAGCGGGTCCCTGAGGTCCCCGTCGTAAGTCGAGAGCACCTGCCACAACTCGAGAAAATCAGGAGGTTCTACTTTCCAGGCGAGATGAGGCCCATTTCCGCTGAGGTGTCACGAGGCAAATCACACCTAACCTCTGGAACTTCCAAAGGATCCTTCACACCCTTGCTGCAACTCAAGAAGATCCCGACATACCCGTCTCCACTCGAGAAGAAGCACGAGAGTCCGGCCCACATCCAGAGGAGCCCTGTTTCCCCCTCCTAGATCGAGAGGAGGGATCCTTTCCCTGCGTGTTCAGGAAAGAATTCCCGATGTTCCCGTCGCATCTCAAGAAGAGGCGCTCTCCACAGGAAAGGCGAGAGGAACTCCAGGGTCGTGCCACCATTCCCAGGGTCCCTCAGATGTCTCAGTTCATTCCAGGGAAACCTTTTTTCCCTGCACTGCCTCGACTTTCAAGCCGAGGATCGACTCTCACCACGGTGGCACGTGGGACAGCCTTGTGGGAAAGACTCGAGGGAAAGCCTCGTGGGAAAGCCTCGAGGGAAAGCCACAGATCACTTGATCCACGTGAAGGGACGCGTGACAGTGCTGCTGCAGCTGGGGAGGAAAGCGCACGTGCATGCCCCCACTCGAGACGAGGACTGACTCCCCAGGGGAGACTCAGGAAGTACCCCAAGATCCATATCAGCACTGAAGAGGAATCCTCAGGTTCCGGCACCGACTCCACACGAGGTCTTAGGCCCGGCATCGACAATTGAGGAATCCCGAGAGGCCCCGAGCAACTCGCATGGGACTGGCCTTTCCTGAGGCCACCAGAGCGTGTCCCTGAGGTCCCCGTCGTAAGTCGAGAGCACGTGCCGCAACTCAGAAAATCCAGGAGGTTCTCCCTTCCAGGCGAGATGAGGCCCTTTTCCGCTCAGGCTTCTCGAGGCTAATCACACCTAAACTCTGAAACTTCCAAAGGGTCCTTCACACCCTTGCTGCAACTCAAGAAGTTCCCCGACATAACCGTCTCCACTGAGAGGAAGCACGAGCCTCCTGCCCACATCCAGAGGAGCCCCGTTTCCGCCTCCTAGCTCGAGTGGAGGAATCCTTTCCCTGCGTGGTCGGGAAAGAATTCCCGTTTCCATCGCATCTCAAGAGGAGTCGCTCTCCACAGGACAGGCGACAGGAACTCCAGGGTCGAGCCACCATAGCCAGAGTCACCCAGATGTCTCAGTCCATTCCAGGGAAACCAGTTTTCCCTGCACTGCCTCGACTTTCAAGCCGAGGATCGACTCACACCACGGTGGCACGTGGACAGCCCTGTGGAAAGACTCGTGGAAAGCCTCCTGCGAAAACCTCGAGTTAAAGCCACAGATTTCTTCATCTCGCGAAGGGAAGCATGACACTGCTGCTACAGCTCGGGAGGAAAGCGCACGTGCATGGCCCCACTCGAGACGAGGACTGACTCCCTGCAGAGACCACAGAAGTACCCCAAGATCAATGTCAGCACTGGAGAAGAATCCTCAGTTTCCAGCAATGACACCACACAAGGTCTTACGCCCCGGCATCGACGGGAGAGGAATCCCAAAAGGCTCCGTGCAACTCGCATGGGACTGGACTTTCCTGAGGCCACCAGAGCGTGTCCCTGAGGT
>NW_017207553.1:0-4357 GCF_001704415.2 Capra hircus | reverse complement strand
GCATGTGAACGATTCTCACCGGCTGTAGCAGCGTCTCAGTTTTACTTCTGGTGGAATCAGGGATTGTTGACGTGCCACCCGTGGTGTGAGTCTATCCTCGCTTGAAAGTCGAGGCAGTGCAGGGAAAACAGGTTTCCCTGGAATGGACTGAGACATCTGAAGGACTCTGTGTATGTGGCAACGACCCTGGAGTTCCTCTCGCCCTTCCTGTGGAGAGCGCCTGCTCTTGAGATGCGACGGGAACGCCGGGAATTCTTTCCCGACCACGCAGGGAAAGGATCCCTCCTCTCGAGCTAGGAGGCGGAAATGGGTATGTGGATGTGGGTGGGACTCTCGTGCTTCCTCTCAAGTGGAGACGGGTATGTCGGGGAACTTCTTGAGTTGCAGCAAGGGTGTGAAGGACCCTTTGGAAGTTCCAGAGGTTAGGTGTGATTAGCCTCGAGACGCCTCAGCGGAAATGGGTCTCATCTCGCCTGGAGGGAGAACCACCTGGATTTTCTCGAGTTGCGGCAGGTGCTCTCGACTTACGACGGGGACCTCAGGTTCCCGCTCTGGTGGCCTCAGGAAAGGCCAGTCCCCATGCGAGTTGCTCCGGGCCTCTCGGGATTCCTCTCCAATCGATGCCGGGGCCTAAGACCTTGTGTGGAGTCAGTGCCGGAACCTGAGGATTCCTCTTCAATGCTGACATGGATCTTGGAGTATTTCTAGAGTCTCCCCAGGGGAGTAAGTCTTCGTCTCGAGTGGGGGCATGCACATGCGCTTTCCTTCCGAGGTGTAGCAGCAGTGTCGCGCTTCCCTTCGCGTGGATCAAGGGATCTGTGGCTTTCCCTCGAGGCTTTCCACTAGGCTTGCCACGAGGCTTTCCCACAGGGCTGTCCCACGTGCCACTGTGTTGTGGGTCGATCCTCGGTTTGAAAGTTGAGGCAGTGCAGGAAAAACAGGATTCCCTGGAATGGACTGAGACATCTGGGGGACTCTGGGAATGGTGGCACGACCCTGGAGTTCCTCTCGCCTTTCCTGTGGAGAGCGCCTCCTCTTGAGATGCGACGGGAACGCCGGGAATTCTTTCCCGACACACAGGGAAAGGATCCCTCCTCTCGAGCTAGGAGACGGAAACGGGGCTCCTCTGGATGTGGGCGGGACTCTCGTGCTTCCTCTGGAGTGGAGACGGGTATGTCGGGGAACTTCTTGAGTTGCAACAAGGGTGTGAAGGACCCTTTGGAAGTTCCAGATGTTAGATGTGATTAGCCTCGAGAGCCTCAGGGGAAATGGGCCTCATCTCGCCTGGAGGGGAGAACCTCCTGGATTTTCTCGAGTTGCGACAGGTGCTCTCGACTTACGACGGGCACCTCAGGGACCAGCTCTGGTGGCCTCAGGAAAGGCCAGTCCCCATGCGAGTTGATCGGGGGCCTCTCGGGATTCCTCTCCCGTCAATGCTGGGTCCTAAGACTTTGGTGGAGTCAGCGCCAGGACCTGAGGATTCCTCTCCAGTGCTGCCATGGTTCTTGGGGTAATTCTGGAGTCTCCCCAGTGGAGTCAGTCCTCGTCTCGAGTGGGGGCATTCACGTGCGCTTTCCTCCCGGATGTAGCAGCAGTGTCGCGCTTCCCTTCGCGTGGATCAAGGGATCAGGGGCTTTCCTCGAGGCTTTCCAACGCAGCTTTCCCACGAGCCTTTCCCACAGGGCTGTACCACGTGCCACCGTGGTGTGAGTCGATCCTCGGCTTGAAAGTCGAGGCAGTGCAGGGAAAACAGGTTTCCCTGGAATGGACTGAGATATCTGGGGGACTCTGGGAATGGTGGCACGACCCTGGAGTTACTCTCGCCTTTCCTGTGGAGAGCGCCTCCTCTTGAGATGCGAGGGGAATGCCGGGAATTCTTTCCCGACCACGCAGGGAAAGGATCCCTCTCTCGAGCTAGGAGGCGGAAACGGGGCTCCTCTGGATGTGGGCGGGACTCTCGTGTTTCATATCGAGTGGAGACGGGTATGTCTGGGAGCTTCTTGAGTTGCAGCAAGTGTGTGAAGGACCCGTTGGAAGTTCCAGAGGTTAGGTGTGATTAGCCTTGAGACGCCTCAGCGGAAATGGGCCTCATCTCGCCTGGAGGGGAGAACATCCTGGATTTTCTCGACTTGCGGCAGGTGCTCTCGACTTACGTCGGGGACATCAGGGACCCGCTCTGGTGGCCTCAGGAAAGGCCAGTCCCCATGCGAGAAGCTCGGGCCTCGCGGGATTCCTCTCCCGTCGATGCTGTGGCCTAAGACCTTGTGTGGAGTCAGTGCCGGAACCTGAGGATTCCTCTCCAGTGCTGACATGGATCTTGGGGTACTTCTGGAGTCTCCCCAGGGGTGTCAGTCCTAGTCTCGAGTGGGGCATGTACGTGTGCTTTCCTCCCGAGCTGTAGCAGCAGTGTCGCGCTTCCCTTCGCGTGGATCAAGGGATCTGTGGCTTTCCCTCGAGGCTTTCCCACCAGGCTTCCACGAGGCTTTCCAAAGAGGCTTTCCCACAGGGCTGTCCCACCTGCCACCGTGGTGTGAGGCGAACCTCGGCTTGAAAGTCCAGGCAGTGCTGGGAAAACAGGTTTCCCTGGAATGAACTGAGACATCTGGGGGACTCTGGGAATGTGGCACGACCCTGGAGTTCCTTTCGCCTTCCTGTGGAGAGAGCCTCCTCTTGAGATGCGACGGAAACGCCCGGGAATTCTTTCCCAGCCACGCAGGTAAGGATCCCTCCTCTCGAGCTAGGACGCAGAAACGGGGCTCCTCTGGATGTGGGCAGAACTCTCCTCCTTCCTCTCGAGTGGAGACGTGTATGTCGGGGAACTTCTTGAGTTGCAGCAAGGGTTGTGAAGGACTCTTTGAAAGTTCCAGAGGTAAGGTGTGATTAGCCTCGAGATACCTTAGCGGAAATGGGACTCAGCTCGCCTGGAGGGGAGAACCTCCTGGATTTTCTCGTGTTGCGGCAGGTGCTCTCGACTTACGACGGGGACCTCAGGGACCCGCTCTGGTGGCCTCAGGAAAGGCCAGTCCCCATGCTAGTTGCTCTGGGGCCTCTTGGGATTCCTCTCCCGTCAAATATCGGGGCCTAAGGCCTTGTGTGGAGACGGTGCCAGAACTTGAGGTTTCCTCTCCGGTGCTGACATGGATCTTGGGGTACTTCTGGAGTCTTCTCAGGGGAGTCCAGTCCTCGTCTCAAGTGGGGCATGCACGTGCGCTTTCCTCCGCGAGCTGTAGTAGCAGTGTCACGCTTCCCTTCGCGTGGAACAAGATATCTGTGGCATTCCCTCGAGGCTTTCCCACGAGGCTTTCCCACGAGGCTTTCCCACAGGGCTGTCCCACGTGCCACCATGGTGTGAGTCGATCCTCGGCCTTGAAAGTCGAGGCAGTGCAGGGAAAACAGGTTTCCCTGGAATGGACTGAGACATCTGGGGGACTCTGGGAATGGTGGCACGACCGTGGAGTTCCTCTCGCCATTCCTGTGGAGAGCGCCTCCTCTTGAGATGCGACGGGAACGCCGGGAATTCTTTCATGACCACGCAGGGAAAGGATCCCACCTCTCGAACTAGGAGGCGGAAACGGGTCTCCGCTGGATGTGGGCGGGACTCTCGTGATTCCTCTCGAGTGGAGACGGGTATGTCAGGGAACTTCTTGAGTTGCAGTAAGGGTGTGAAGGACCCTTTGGAAGTTCCAGATGTTAGGTGTGATTAGCTCGAGACGCCTCTGCTCAAATGGGCCTCATCTCGCCTGGAGGGGAGAACCTCCTGGATTTTCTCGAGTTGCGGCAGGTGCTCTTGACTTATGACGTGGACCTCAGGGACCCGCTCTGGTGGCTTCAGGAAAGGCCAGTCCCCATGCGAGTTGCTCTGGGGCCTCTCGGGATTCCTCTCCCTTCGATGTTGGGCCCCTAGATCTTGTGTGGAGTTGGTGCCAGAACCTGAGGATTCCTCTCCCAGTGCTGACATGGATCTTGGGGTACTTCTGGAGTCTCCCAGTGGAGTCAGTCAGTCCTCGTCTCGAGTGGGGGCATTTACGTGGCGCTTTCCTCCGAGCTGTAGCAGCAGTGTCACACTTCCCTTCGCGTGGATCAAGGGATCTGTGGCTTTCCCTCGAGGCTTTCCCACGAGGCTTTCCAACGAGGCTTTCCCACAGGGCTGTCCCACGTGCCACCGTGGTGTGAGCCGATTCTCGGCTTGAAAGTGGAGACAGTGCAGGGAACACAGGATTCCCTGGAATGGACGCAGACATCTGGGGGACTCTGGGAATGTGGCACGACCCTGGAGTTCCTCTCGCGTTTCCTGTGGAGAGCGCCTCCTCTTTAGATGCGACGGGAACGCCGGGAATTTTTTCCCGACCATGCGGGA
>NW_017207552.1:0-4358 GCF_001704415.2 Capra hircus | reverse complement strand
TATACTCATTTATTTTATTGTGCAGTAATTTTCATTGCAAAAAGAAAGTGAATAACTGCTGGAGCAAGCTTAAGAAACAATAGTAATTCTAATGAAAATACAAGTCGTGTTAAAAAAAAAACTAAGCTAAAACAAACAGTGACATCTATAAGGTTTCTCCCTTTGACTTCTGCTTCTCTCTATTTATCTTCTCTTTATATGCAACTTGAAGCTTCAAATACATATTTTTCCCTTCTTCTCTCTACATCTTGAAATGATGGACATCAGCAGTTTCTATTTTTGCATATTACATATTCTTTCATCTGAAGAGATGTCCTCTCTCATGTTATCTTTCTCTTCCCAAGGAGAGAAATTTCATTTTCTCATGCCTAGGTCAAACATACATGACTAGGGGGAAGAAGAATCATGATGTATAAAAACAATAGAATTCGCTACTGAAGAGGTCACGTGTTTAAATGTGAGATGAAGACAGCAGGGTCTTGAAAAAATTTCTATTAACTTGGGAGTCAGTTATGCAGTTCTCCTTTATGCCTGTCTACCTACCACTCGTACTGGGATGTAAATTGCCTATCCCACAAAATGTTCATCTTACTTCCCTTCCCCATGACAGGCATTGCTAATTTGCTGTTATGCCTTTATCATCAAATTCAAGTGCAGTCATTAAATCCTGCAAGGCAGAGGGCTCCAGGAACCTCCTTTAAATCAAGTGGCATGCAAGGTAAATCTAATTTCTCATATCTTTCCTCTCACTTTCTCATTATCTCCCACCCATTCTATGAATATTATAAAAGGTACCCTTCACTGTGTGAGTAATACCATAACTGCACTTCTCCGCACTACTCTGAGAAGATGCTTTTGGAGAAACAAAAAGATAAGGAAAATGTATAAACATTTGTATGCTACATTGTCTCTAAGAACATTAATATTGCTTACGAAGATACTTATTTACTAAAGCTCCAAAATCTCTAAGACTCAATATACCCTAAGCAAACCTAAGGCCTGAATTTTATTTTTAATAGCCCTAAATTTTCTGAACATTAATATATATATAAATGTATCCTGGTTTTTAAATTGATTTTCATGCTTAATGGAATTTCTGTGTCAAATGCATATAACATATTTTAGTTAAGATAAGTGCTATTATACATTTTAAAAAAACAAAGTATCATGACTTTAATTGCAACACATTAATGAAAGTTTAAATGATGTAATAGGATTTTGTAAAGTGAATTCATCTTCACAAAGGATTAGTATTTAGGGGGTATAGCATCTACTTCCTGTTCTCTGAAATCAATGAAATGGTGTTATTATTTTAAAATATACATCATTTTAATTTCAATTTTAAAGAGTAATTCAGTGGTCACTTTTCCTTATTTATTCTGGGTCAGGCTATGTCCTAAAATTGGACTGAATACATTTTCATATTGTTTGCTTATATACTGGGCATTGGAAAGAGAAAAGGAGAAAAAGAACCGTGGTGCTGTTTTCCTAACTTTCTTATCCTGATTTTATTTCGTGTTTATATTCTTCCTCTATCTTCTTTCTTTCTCTTCTTCTTTTCTTTCCTTTTTTTGGTCTTCTTTCCTCCTCCCTCTCTCCTTCCTGTCATTCCTTCATCTGTTGCTTTTTAGCTCTGCTTATCTGTCTTTCCTTTTCTCTTTATGCCTTCATTCTACTTTAATAAAAATCGGACTAAATATTTCTATTCGATAAGTGAATTTGCCTATTATAACAATTGTTTTGATAATGTGAGTTTTTTTTTAAGGAATATACATGGAAACTAGTAGGCATTGCCCATTCATGTTTTGTCAAAGTGACTTTTATGTAACTTTAGCTTACTTATACTTGAAAGCAAAACTTTTCCAAATAAGTTTTCAGTATTTTTCTCATTTTTATTTCCTTTCTCTATTAATCTATTTAATGTTTCCCATGTCATCTTTTCATTGTCAGAGGCTTAAGTTTCTCAATTTCAGGGCATTTTCCACACTGGAAAAAATTTGCATCCCATTCTATGTTCTTTCACTCATATTTCTGCATTAGCAGGTTTCTAAAACTTAGCCTTGCTCAGACTGTGGGTTTCTGCTGACACATAAAGGCACTGCTGCAGAAGCAGAACTAAACTAAATAGAAATATGCTTGCCTTTGCATTAACAGCATTTCCTACAGGCTTTTCCATAAAGATAATCCCAGAAGAAAGTATAAAAGTGAAACTTTTGTTACTATAAAACAATGACAAGATTTTCTTCTTTTGTGGGTTATAAACACTTCCAAAGGTCAAAGTTAGCATTAGCAAAATGAGAAGAAATGTCCTGATAATTCTTTTGAATCCTCTCAGCCTTAATATCCTCTTTTTCTTTCTTATCAAACTCCCTTTCCCATTTTGATCCTAGTTCTTTCCCACAAAGAGAACCATCTGACACCCTCCCTTGTTGCCTTCTAAAATGATCCAAGCTCTAGTCCTTTCACTGGGAGAGTTGTATTCTCAGTGCTAGGTCAAGTTTCAACAGGACACAATGTGTTAGGAAAAATACAAAAGTGGACATACAGGACCTCTTACTTGTAACACAGGGTTTGTGAAACCAAGGTGGAAAAGAAATTGCAACTGATCTTAGAATGTTACTGGCAATCAATAAAATAACACAAATGCCACTTAACATTAAATGAAATTTTAATCACGATACATAAATAGTAATACTCTATGGATAATTTCTGGGCATTCTGACTTCATCTGCAGAAAATTGTCAGCATCTCCTTCTACCACATTTTTATGAGATACCTGATGGTGGTTTTGTTTCTCTGTAGGAACTGACTTTTTGTACCTGGCTTCTCATCATAATAAATTTTTATATTAGGAGTCAGTATTTTGACTCATATATCTTGCCTTCTTAACTATGACAGAGGTTCCAACACTGTAATTTAGCATGAATGTGTGATACACACACACACACAAAAAAATTGAAACAGAGTAAAGCTTTGATTTACACCTCTCTAGGACCTAGGTTCCATGGGCTTTCTCCATCTAATGTAACTGCACAATAAACATGTCTTTGGCTGAGCACCAAAGAATTGATGCTTTTGAACTGTGGTGTTAGAGAAGACTCTTGAGAGTCCCTTGAACTGCAAGGAGATCCAACCAGTCCATCCTAAAAGAAATCAGTCCTGAATATTCATTGGAAGGACTGATGCTGAAGATGAACCTCCAATACTTTGGCTACCTGATGAGAAGAACTGACTCACTGGAAAAGATCTGGTGCTAGAAAAGATTGAAGGCAGGAGGAAAAAGGGATGAGAGAGGATGAGATGGTTGGATGGCATCAGCGACCCAATGGAAATGAGTTTGAGCAAGCCCTGGGAGCTGGTGATGAAAAGAATGCCTGCTGTGCTGCAGTCCATGGTGTCATAAAGATTCAGACATGACTGAGCAATTGAACTGATTGATATGTCCTAAGATGCTCTCTAACATTCTGTGTTGGATGCCTTCCTCTTCTTAAATGCCACTGAGCACAATTTAAAATCTGTGTTTATCCTTCCTCCCCATGCCTGCCTGTGTACAAAAAGAAAAAAAAAAATCTAAAAGCTCTAATTGACACAATATCAGGGGGGAAAAAAGCTCAAGGTTCTAGGAGCATGGATCAGGTTTTGAAGAGATGATGTTCATAATGCTCTTTATGTCACTTATTCAGTCAGGTTTTGAACATAAACACAAAATCCCTACTCCTACCTCAAATCCCATTAATCATGCTCGGAAGCTTAGTGTATCCGTATTTCAATTAGGCAGAGAAAGAAAGGGCAAAATACTATATAAAGTTCAATACAAAGCACATAGTGACAAATTGGCAATGATATTCCTACCTTTAATTTCTCCATCAGGATTAAAAGTGTTTATGAACAAAATTATACTATGCTAAGAGTTTTGTCGTGATATAGAAAACAATGCCACATGTACACATTTTTACTGGAGATGGCTTTTGTGTAAGTTAAATTTCAATTAAAAGTATACCCATATTTTCTTGCTTTCACCAAATTTGGTTTAAAAATATTACAATAAAGACAATATTTTTATGGTTCACATAAAGGAGCCTAGCCAGTAAATCAAAATATGTCAGTGTTTTTAAAAAGTTTATATAGCTTCCAGCAGGACTAAGGCAAGGTTCTGCTAAGGAATAGGAAGTGTAAGAAGGACTTGGAAATTGTTCAAAAATTCACTCTGCCTGCCATTAAATACTTGCAGTCTGTACTGAATTACGTATGGAAAGCAGGCCAGATTAAAGAGGTGGGAAGATCTAAATGGCAAAAACAAGACAATCCAGAGAAAAAAGACTAGAATCTGTGTGTGTGTGTGTGTGTATCTGGGTGTG
>NW_017207551.1:0-4359 GCF_001704415.2 Capra hircus | reverse complement strand
CTGGCTGGGTTTTCAGCCCCGCACACACGGAGGCTGATTCCTTGGGTGCCCAGAAAGTGTATGACAGACGTAGGTTCCTAGCACTCTCCTCCCCAGCAGAGACATGTGCAGGTGTTGGGGCCTGATCCTGCGTGTCTGGGTTCCCGCCCCAAGCCCCAACTCAAGGGGAAGCAGCCCCTGAGGCAAGACCTGCTGGAGGAGCCCTGCGCGCCGCCTGATAGGCGAGAGCACAGCCAGCAGTGTAGCGAGCCTCCTCGGGAGAAGAGGAGGCAGCCGAGCCCAGTCAAGAGGAAAGCCCTGCTTGCACGGAGCTAAGTGGGCCTCCAGTACGGCAGAGCTCTAGCTCTGCTCAGAGCCCCGATCTGGCAGAGTTTCTGGCGCGAGGCTGCTCGCCGGGGCTCGCCTTGCCCAGACTTGCCTTGCTTTTAGGCTCCCTCCCCCAGGAAGGAGCTGTCTGAGCGAGCCTGGGAGACGCCACTGGTGCCTTCCCTTGCCTCAGCTCCAATCCTGCCTTGCCTTTGCACATAGGTGCCAGGCGTCGTTGGGGAGGGCTTAGGGGGTGGTGGTTGCACACTGCCAAGGGCTCCAGCAGTGAGAATTCTGTCAGAGGGAAGGGAAGGGCAACTGCAGGGCTCCTCCAGCGGTTGCTTGGCCGCCCAGATTCAGCGCCACACCGGAGAGCACCAGGCTCCCAGGGCCCCTGGCTGGGGTTTTCAGCCCCGCACACACGGAGGCTGATTCCTTGGGTGCCCAGAAAGTGTATGGACAGACGTAGGTTCCCTAGCACTCTCCTCCCCAGCAGAGACATGTGCAGGTGGTTGGGGCCTGATCCTGCGTGTCTGGGTTCCTGCCCACAGCCCCAACTCAGGGGAAGCAGCCCCTGAGGCAAGACCTGCTGGAGGAGCCCTGCGCCCCCGCCTGATAGGCGAGTGCACAGCCAGCAGGGAAGCGAGCCTCCTCGGGGGAAGAGGAGGCAGCAAGTCCCCGTCAAGCTGAAATCCCTGCTTACACGAAGCTAAGTGCGACTCCAGTACGGCAGATCTCTAGCTCTGTTCAGAGGCCCGATCTGGCAGAGTTCCTGGCACCAAGATGCTCTGCCATAGGCGAGCCTTGCGCAGACTTGCCTTGCTTTAAGGCTCCCTCCCCAGGAAGGAGCAGGCTGTGTGAGGCTCGGAAACGCCACTGGCGCCTTCCTGGCTTCAGCTCTACCCCTGCCTTGCCTTTGCACTTAGGTCCCAAGCGTCCTTGAGGAGGGCTTAGGGGCTGGTGGGTTGCACACTGCCAAGGGCTCCAGCAGTGAAAGCTCTGTCAGAGGGAAGCGAAGGGCAACAGCAGGGCTCCTTCAGCGGTTCCTTGGCCGCCCAGACAAAGCTCCGCACGGAGAGCACCAGGTTCCAAGGGCCCCTGGCTGGGTTTTGCATCCCCACACTCCCAGAGGCTGACTCCGTGGGTGCCTAGAAAGTGTGTGAGAGACGTAGGTTCCCTAGCACTCTCCTCCCCAGCAGAGACATGTGCAGGTGGTTGGGGCCTGATCCTGCGTGTCTGGGTTCCCGCCCACAGCCTCAACTCAGGGGAAGCAGCCCCTGAGGCAAGACCTGCTGGAGGAGCCCTGCGCGCCCGCCTGATAGGCGAGAGCACAGCCAGCAGTGTAGCGAGCCTCCTCGGGAGAAGAGGAGGCAGCCGAGCCCAGTCAAGAGGAAAGCCCTGCTTGCACGGAGCTAAGTGGGCCTCCAGTACGGCAGAGCTCTAGCTCTGCTCAGAGCCCCGATCTGGCAGAGTTCCTGGCGCGAGGCTGCTCGGCCGGGGGCTCGCCTTGCCCAGACTTGCCTTGCTTTTAGGCTCCCTCCCCAGGAAGGAGCTGTCTGAGCGAGCCTGGGAGACGCCACTGGTGCCTTCCTTGCCTCAGCTCCAATCCTGCCTTGCCTTTGCACATAGGTGCCAGGCGTCGGTTGGGGAGGGCTTAGGGGGTGGTGGGTTGCACACTGCCAAGGGCTTCAGCAGTGAGAGCTCTGTCAGAGGGAAGGGAAGGGCAACTGCAGGGCTCCTCCAGCGGTTTCTAGGCCGCCTAGAATCAGCGCCGCACCGGAGAGCACCAGGCTCCCAGGGCCCCTGGCTGGGGTTTTCAGCCCCGCACACACGGAGGCTGATTCCTTGGGTGCCCAGAAAGTGTATGACAGACGTAGGTTCCCTAGCACTCTCCTCCCCAGCAGAGACATGTGCAGGTGGTTGGGGCCTGATCCTGCGTGTCTGGGTTCCTGCCCACAGCCCCAACTCAGGGGAAGCAGCCCCTGAGGCAAGACCTGCTGGAGGAGCCCTGCGCCCCCGCCTGATAGGCGAGTGCACAGCCAGCAGGGAAGCGAGCCTCCTCGGGGGAAGAGGAGGCAGCCCAGCCCCGTCAAGTTGAAAGCCCTGCTTGCACGGAGCTAAGTGCGGCCTCCAGTACGGCAGAGCTCTGAGCTCTGCTCAGAGCCGCCGATCTGGAGGCCAGCTAGTCTCCGTGGCAAGCGAGGGCTTTGCTAGCTTGACCGGGGCTGGGCTAGGCCTCCTCTTCCCCGAGGAGGCTCGCTTCCCTGCTGGCTGTGCACTCGCCTATCAGGCGGGGGCGCAGGGCTCCTCCAGCAGGTCTTGCCTCAGGGGCTGCTTCCCCTGAGTTGGGGCTGTGGGCAGGAACCCAGACACGCAGGATCAGGCCCCAACCACCTGCACATGTCTCTGCTGGGGAGGAGAGTGCTAGGGAACCTACGTCTGTCATACACTTTCTGGGCACCCAAGGAATCAGCCTCCGTGTGTGCGGGGCTGAAAACCCCAGCCAGGGGCCCTGGGAGCCTGGTGCTCTCCGGTGCGGCGCTGATTCTAGGGCGGCCTAGAAACCGCTGGAGGAGCCCTGCAGTTGCCCTTCCCTTCCCTCTGACAGAGCTCTCACTGCTGAAGCCCTTGGCAGTGTGCAACCCACCACCCCCTAAGCCCTCCCCAACGACGGCCTGGCACCTATGTGCAAAGGCAAGGCAGGATTGGAGCTGAGGCAAGGAAGGCACCAGTGGCGTCTCCCAGGCTCGCTCAGACAGCTCCTTCCTGGGGAGGGAGCCTAAAAGCAAGGCAAGTCTGGGCAAGGCGAGCCCCCGGCCGAGCAGCCTCGCGCCAGAAACTCTGCCAGATCGGGGCTCTGAGCAGAGCTAGAGCTCTGCCGTACTGGAGGCCCACTTAGCTCCGTGCAAGCAGGGCTTTCCTCTTGACTGGGCTCGGCTGCCTCCTCTTCTCCCGAGGAGGCTCGCTACACTGCTGGCTGTGCTCTCGCCTATCAGGCGGGCGCGCAGGGCTCCTCCAGCAGGTCTTGCCTCAGGGGCTGCTTCCCCTGAGTTGAGGGCTGTGGGCGGGAACCCAGACACGCAGGATCAGGCCCCAACCACCTGCACATGTCTCTGCTGGGGAGGAGAGTGCTAGGGAACCTACGTCTCTCACACACTTTCTAGGCACCCACGGAGTCAGCCTCTGGGAGTGTGGGGATGCAAAACCCAGCCAGGGGCCCTTGGAACCTGGTGCTCTCCGTGCGGAGCTTTGTCTGGGCGGCCAAGGAACCGCTGAAGGAGCCCTGCTGTTGCCCTTCGCTTCCCTCTGACAGAGCTTTCACTGCTGGAGCCCTTGGCAGTGTGCAACCCACCAGCCCCTAAGCCCTCCTCAAGGACGCTTGGGACCTAAGTGCAAAGGCAAGGCAGGGGTAGAGCTGAAGCCAGGAAGGCGCCAGTGGCGTTTCCGAGCCTCACACAGCCTGCTCCTTCCTGGGGAGGGAGCCTTAAAGCAAGGCAAGTCTGCGCAAGGCTCGCCTATGGCAGAGCATCTTGGTGCCAGGAACTCTGCCAGATCGGGCCTCTGAACAGAGCTAGAGATCTGCCGTACTGGAGTCGCACTTAGCTTCGTGTAAGCAGGGATTTCAGCTTGACGGGGACTTGCTGCCTCCTCTTCCCCCGAGGAGGCTCGCTTCCCTGCTGGCTGTGCACTCGCCTATCAGGCGGGGGCGCAGGGCTCCTCCAGCAGGTCTTGCCTCAGGGGCTGCTTCCCCTGAGTTGGGGCTGTGGGCAGGAACCCAGACACGCAGGATCAGGCCCCAACCACCTGCACATGTCTCTGCTGGGGAGGAGAGTGCTAGGGAACCTACGTCTGTCATACACTTTCTGGGCACCCAAGGAATCAGCCTCCGTGTGTGCGGGGCTGAAAACCCCAGCCAGGGGCCCTGGGAGCCTGGTGCTCTCCGTGTGGCGCTGAATCTGGGCGGCCAAGCAACCGCTGGAGGAGCCCTGCAGTTGCCCTTCCCTTCCCTCTGACAGAATTCTCACTGCTGGAGCCCTTTGGCAGTGTGCAACC
>NW_017207550.1:0-4359 GCF_001704415.2 Capra hircus | reverse complement strand
CTTGACGGGGCTTGGCTCTCCTCTTCCCTGCTGGCTGTGCACTCGCCTATCAGGCGGGCGCGCAGGGCTCCTCCAGCAGGTCTTGCCTCAGGGGCTGCTTCCCCTGAGTTGGGGCTGTGGCAGGAACCCAGACACGCAGGATCAGGCCCCAAACACCTGCACATGTCTCTGCTGGGGAGGAGAGTGCTAGGGAACCTACGTCTGTCATACACTTTCTGGGCACCAAGGAATCAGCCTCCGTGTGTGCGGGGCTGAAAACCCCAGCCAGGGGCCCTGGGAGCCTGGTGCTCTCGGTGCGGCGCTGATTCTAGGCGGCCTAGAAACCGCTGGAGGAGCCCTGCAGTTGCCCTTCCTTCCCTCTGACAGAGCTCTCACTGCTGAAGCCCTTGGCAGTGTGCAACCACCACCCCTAAGCCCCCCCAACGACGCTGGCACCTATGTGCAAAGGCAAGGCAGGATTGGAGCTGAGGCAAGGAAGGCACCAGTGGCGTCTCCCAGGCTCGCTCAGACAGCTCCTTCCTGGGGAGGGAGCCTAAAAGCAAGGCAAGTCTGCGCAAGGGGCCCCCGGCCGAGCAGCCTCGCGCCAAACTCTGCCAGATCGGGCTCTGAGCAGAGCTAGAGCTCTGCCGTACTGGAGGCGCACTTAGCTTCCGTGCAAGCAGGGCTTTCACTTGACGGGGCTGGCTGCCTCCTCTTCCCCGAGGAGGCTCGCTTCCCTGCTGGCTGTGCACTCGCCTATCAGGCGGGGCGCAGGGCTCCTCCAGCAGGTCTTGCCTCAGGGGCTGCTTCCCCTGAGTTGGGCTGTGGCAGGAACCCAGACACGCAGGATCAGGCCCCAAACACCTGCACATGTCTCTGCTGGGGAGGAGAGTGCTAGGGAACCTACGTCTGTCATACACTTTCTGGGCACCCAAGGAATCAGCCTCCGTGTGTGCGGGGCTGAAAACCCCAGCCAGGGGACCTGGGAGCCTGGTGCTCTCCGTGTGGCGCTGAATCTGGGCGGCCAAGCAACCGCTGGAGGAGCCCTGCAGTTGCCCTTCCCTTCCCTCTGACAGAATTCTCACTGCTGGAGCCCTTGGCAGTGTGCAACCCACCAGCCCCTAAGCTCTCCTTAAGGAGGACTGGGACCTAAGTGCAAAGGCAAGGCAGGATTGGAGCTGAGGCAAGAAAGGCGCCAGTGGCGACTCCCAGGCTCCTGCTGCCTGCTCCTTCCTGGAGAGGCAGCCTAAAAGCAAGGCAAGTCTGGGCAAGGCTAGCCCCCGGCAGAGCAGCCTCGCGCCAGGAACTCTGCCAGATCGGGCTCTGAGCAGAGCTAGAGCTCTGCCGTACTGGAGGCGCACTTAGCTCCGTGCAAGCAGGGCTTTCAACTTGACGGGGCTGGGCTGCCTCCTCTTCCCGAGGAGGCTCGCTTCCCTGCTGGCTGTGCACTCGCCTATCAGGGGGGCGCAGGGCTCCTCCAGCAGGTCTTGCCTCAGGGGCTGCTTCCCCTGAGTTGGGGCTGTGGGCAGGAACCCAGACACGCAGGATCAGGCCCCAAACACCTGCACATGTCTCTGCTGGGGAGGAGAGTGCTAGGGAACCTACGTCTGTCATACACTTTCTGGGCACCCAAGGAATCAGCCTCCGTGTGTGCGGGGCTGAAAACCCCAGCCAGGGCCCTGGGAGCCTGGTGCTCTCGGTGCGGCGCTGATTCTAGGCGGCCTAGAAACCGCTGGAGGAGCCCTGCAGTTGCCCTTCCCTTCCCTCTGACAGAGCTCTCACTGCTGAAGCCCTTGGCAGTGTGCAACCCACCACCCCTAAGCCCTCCCCAACCACGCCTGGCACCTATGTGCAAAGGCAAGGCAGGATTGGAGCTGAGGCAAGGAAGGCACCAGTGGCGTCTCCCAGGCTCGCTCAGACAGCTCCTTCCTGGGGGAGGGAGCCTAAAAGCAAGGCAAGTCTGGGCAAGGCGAGCCCCCGGCCGAGCAGCCTCGCGCCAGAAACTCTGCCAGATCGGGCTCTGAGCAGAGCTAGAGCTCTGCCGTACTGGAGGGCCACTTAGCTCCGTGCAAGCAGGGCTTTCCTCTTGACTGGGCTCGGCTGCCTCCTCTTCTCCCGAGGAGGCTCGCTACACTGCTGGCTGTGCTCTCGCCTATCAGGCGGGCGCGCAGGGCTCCTCCAGCAGGTCTTGCCTCAGGGGCTGCTTCCCCTGAGTTGAGGCTGTGGGCGGGAACCCAGACACGCAGGATAAGGCCCAACCACCTGCACATGTCTCTGCTGGGGAGGAGAGTGCTAGGGAACCTACGTCTCTCACACACTTTCTAGGCACCCACGGAGTCAGCCTCTGGGAGTGTGGGGATGCAAAACCCAGCCAGGGGGCCCTTGGAACCTGGTGCTCTCCGTGCGGAGCTTTGTCTGGGCGGCCAAGGAACCGCTGAAGGAGCCCTGCTGTTGCCCTTCGCTTCCCTCTGACAGAGCTTTCACTGCTGGAGCCCTTGGCAGTGTGCAACCACCAGCCCCTAAGCCCTCCTCAAGGACGCTTGGGACCTAAGTGCAAAGGCAAGGCAGGGGTAGAGCTGAAGCCAGGAAGGCGCCAGTGGCGTTTCCGAGCCTCACACAGCCTGCTCCTTCCTGGGGAGGGAGCCTTAAAGCAAGGCAAGTCTGCGCAAGGCTCGCCTATGGCAGAGCATCTTGGTGCCAGGAACTCTGCCAGATCGGGCCTCTGAACAGAGCTAGAGATCTGCCGTACTGGAGTCGCACTTAGCTTCGTGTAAGCAGGGATTTCAGCTTGACGGGGACTTGCTGCCTCCTCTTCCCCCGAGGAGGCTCGCTTCCCTGCTGGCTGTGCACTCGCCTATCAGGCGGGGCGCAGGGCTCCTCCAGCAGGTCTTGCCTCAGGGGCTGCTTCCCCTGAGTTGGGGCTGTGGGCAGGAACCCAGACACGCAGGATCAGGCCCCAAACACCTGCACATGTCTCTGCTGAGGAGAGTGCTAGGGAACCTACGTCTGTCATACACTTTCTGGGCACCCAAGGAATCAGCCTCCGTGTGTGCGGGGCTGAAAACCCAGCCAGGGGACCTGGGAGCCTGGTGCTCTCCGTGTGGCGCTGAATCTGGCGGCCAAGCAACCGCTGGAGGAGCCCTGCAGTTGCCCTTCCCTTCCCTCTGACAGAATTCTCACTGCTGGAGCCCTTGGCAGTGTGCAACCCACCAGCCCCTAAGCTCTCCTTAAGGAGGACTGGGACCTAAGTGCAAAGGCAAGGCAGGATTGGAGCTGAGGCAAGAAAGGCGCCAGTGGCGACTCCCAGGCTCCTGCTGCCTGCTCCTTCCTGGAGAGGCAGCCTAAAAGCAAGGCAAGTCTGGGCAAGGCTAGCCCCGGCAGAGCAGCCTCGCGCCAGGAACTCTGCCAGATCGGGGCTCTGAGCAGAGCTAGAGCTCTGCCGTACTGGAGGCGCACTTAGCTCCGTGCAAGCAGGGCTTTCAACTTGACGGGCTGGGCTGCCTCCTCTTCCCCCGAGGAGGCTCGCTTCCCTGCTGGCTGTGCACTCGCCTATCAGGCGGGGGGCGCAGGGCTCCTCCAGCAGGTCTTGCCTCAGGGGCTGCTTCCCCTGAGTTGGGGCTGTGGCAGGAACCCAGACACGCAGGATCAGCCCCAAAACACCTGCACATGTCTCTGCTGGGGAGGAGAGTGCTAGGGAACCTACGTCTGTCATACACTTTCTGGGCACCCAAGGAATCAGCCTCCGTGTGTGCGGGCTGAAAACCCCAGCCAGGGGCCCTGGAGCCTGGTGCTCTCGGTGCGGCGCTGATTCTAGGCGCCTAGAAACCGCTGGAGGAGCCCTGCAGTTGCCCTTCCTTCCCTCTGACAGAGCTCTCACTGCTGAAGCCCTTGGCAGTGTGCAACCCACCACCCCCTAAGCCCTCCCCAAGGACGCCTGGCACCTATGTGCAAAGGCAAGGCAGGATTGGAGCTGAGGCAAGGAAGGCACCAGTGGCGTCCCAGGCTCCCTCAGACAGCTCCTTCCTGGGGAGGGAGCCTAAAAGCAAGGCAAGTCTGGGCAAGGCGAGCCCCCGCGAGCAGCCTCGCGCCAGAAACTCTGCCAGATCGGGGCTCTGAGCAGAGCTAGAGCTCTGCCGTACTGGAGGCGCACTTAGCTCCGTGCAAGCAGGGCTTTCCTCTTGACTGGCTCGGCTGCCTCCTCTTCCCCGAGGAGGCTCGCTTACCTGCTGGCTGTGCTCTCGCCTATCAGGCGGGGGCGCAGGGCTCCTCCAGCAGGTCTTGCCTCAGGGGCTGCTTCCCCTGAGTTGGGGCTGTGGGCAGGAACCCAGACACGCAGGATCAGGCCCCCAACCACCTGCACATGTCTCTTGCTGGGGGAGG
>NW_017207549.1:0-4360 GCF_001704415.2 Capra hircus | reverse complement strand
CAGTAGACATGGATCTTTTGGTACTTCTGGAGTCTCCCCAGGGCGTCAGTCCTCGTCTCCATTGGGGGCATGCAGGTAGGATTTCCTCCGAGCTGTAGCAGGAGTGTCACGCATCCCTTTACGTGGATCAAGGGATCTGTGGCTTTCCCTATAGGCTTTCCACGAGGCTTTCCCACGAGGCTTTCCCACAGGGCTGTCCACGTGCCACCGTGGTGTGAGTCGATCCTCTTGAAAGTCGAGGCAGTGCAGGGAAAACATGGACTGAGACATCTGGGGGACTCTGGGAATGGTGGCACGACCCTGGAGTTCCTCTCGCCTTTCCTGTGGAGAGCGCCTCCTCTTGAGATGCGACGGGAACGCGGGGAATTCTTTCCCCACCACGCAGGGAAAGGATCACTCCTTCGAGCTAGGAGGCGGAAACGGGGCTCCTCTGGATGTGGGCGGTACTCTCGTGCTTCATTTTGAGTGGAGACGGGTATGTCGGGGAACTTCTTGAGTTGCAGCAAGGGTGTGAAGGACCCTTTGAAAGTTCCAGAGGTTAGATGTGATTAGCCTCGAGATGCCTCAGCGGAAATGGGCCTCATCTGGCCTGGAGGGGAGAACCTCCTGGATTTTCTCGAGTTTCGGCAAGTGCTCTCGACTTATGACGAGGACCTCAGGGACCCGCTCTGTTGGCCTCAGGAAAGGCCAGTCCCCATGCGTGTTGCTCGGGGCCTCTCGGGATTCCTCTCCCGTCGATGCCGGGGTCTAAGATCTTGTGTGGAGTTGGTGCCAGAACCTGAGGATTCCTCTCCAGTGCTGACATGGATCTTGGGGTACGTCTGGAGTCTCCCCAGGGGAGTCAGTCCTCGTCTCGAGTGGGTGCATGCACGTGCGCTTTCCTCCCGAGCTCTAGCAGCAGTGTCATGCTTCTCTTCACGTGGATCAAGGGATCAGGGGCTTTCCCTCGAGGCTTTCCCACTAGGCTTTCCCAGGAGGCTTCCCACAGGGCTGTCCCGTGCCACCGTGGTGTGAGTCGATCCTCGGCTTGAAAGTCGAGGCAGTGCAGGGAAAACAGGTTTCCCTGGAATGGACTGAGATATCTGGGGACTCTGGGAATGGTAGCACGACCCTGGAGTTCCTCTCGCCTTTCCTGTGGAGAGCGCCTCCTCTTGAGATGCGACGGGAACGCCAGGAATTCGTTCCCGACCACGCAGGGAAAGGATCCCTTCTCTCGAGCTATGAGGGGCAAACGGGGCTCCTCTGGATGTGGACGGGAATCTCGTGCTTCCTCTCGAGTGGAGACGGGTATGCCGGGGAACTTCTTGAGTTGCAGTAAGGGTTTGAGGGAACCTTTGGAAATTCCAGAGGTTAGGTGTGATTAGCCTCGAAACGCCTCAGGTGAAATGGGCCTCATCTTGCCTGGAGGGGAACCTCCTGTATTTTCTCGAGTTGCGGCAGGTGCTCTCGATTTACAACGGGGACCTCATTGACCCTCTCTGGTGGCCTGAGGAAAGGCCAGTCCCCATCCGAGTTGCTCCTGGGCCTCTCGGTTTCCTCTCCTGTCGATGCCGGCCTAAGACCTTGTGTGGAGTTGGTGCCGGAACCTGAGGATTCCTCTCCAGTGCTGACATGGATCTTGGGGTACTTCCGGAGACTCCCCACGGGGTCAGTCCTTGTCTCGAGTGGTGGCATTCACGTGCGCTTTCCTCCCGAGCTGTGGCTGCAGTGTCACGCTTCCCGTCGCGTGGATTAAGGGATCAGCGTCTTTCCCTCGAGGCTTTCCCACGAGGCTTTCCCACGAGGCTTACCCACAGGGCTGTCCCACGTGCCTCCGTGGTGTGAGTGGATCCTCGGCTTGAAAGTCGAGGCAGTGCAGGGAAAACAGGTTTCTCTGGAATGGACTGAGACATCTGGGGGACTCTGGGAATGGTGGCTGCACCCTGGAGTTCCTCTCGCCTTTCCTGTGGAGAGCGCCACCTCTTGAGATGAGACGGGAACCCAGGGAATTCTTTCCCGACCACGCAGGGAAAGGATCCCTCCTCTCGAGATAGTAGGCGGAAACGGGCCTCCTCTGGAGGTGGGCGGGACTCTCGTGCTTCCTCTCGAGTGTAGACGGGTTAGTCGGGGAATTTCTTGGGTTGCAGCAAGGGTGTGAAGGACCGTTAGGAAGTTCCAGATGTTAGATATGATTAGCCTCGAGACGCCTCAGCGGAAATGGGCCTCATCTCGCCTGGAGGGAGAACCTCCTGCATTTTTTCGAGTTGCGGCAGGTGCTCTCGATCTACGACGGGGACCTCAGGGACCCGCTCTGGTGGCCTCAGGAAAGGCCAGTCCCCGTGCGAGTTGCTCGGGCCTCTCGGATTCCTCTCCCGTCGATGCCGGGGCCTAAGACCTTGTGTGGAGTAGTGCGTGAACCTGAGGATTCCTCTCCAGTGCCGACATGGATCTTGGGGTACTTCTGGAGTCTCCCAGGGGCGTCAGTCCTCGTCTCCATTGGGGCATGCAGGTAGGATTTCCTCCCGAGCTGTAGCAGGAGTGTCACGCATCCCTTTACGTGGATCAAGGAATCTGTGGCTTTCCCCTTTCCCACGAGGCTTTCCCACGAGGCTTTCCCACAGGGGCTGTCCCACGTGCCACCGTGGTGTGAGTCGATCCTCGGCTTGAAATTCGAGGCAGTGCAGGGAAAACATGGACTGAGACATCTGGGGGACTCTGGGAATGGTGGCACGACCCTGGAGTTCCTCTCGCCTTTCCTGTGGAGAGCGCCTCCTCTTGAGATGCGACGGGAAGGCCAGGAATTCATTCCCGACCACGATGGGAAAGGATCCTCCTCTCGAGCTTGGAGGCGGAAATGGGGCTCCTTTGGATGTGGGGGGGAACTCTCGTGCTTCCTCTCAATTGGAGCCGGGTATGTCGGGGAACTTCTTGAGTTGCAGCAAGGGTGTGAATGACCCTTCGGAAGTTCCAGAGGTTAGGTGTGATTAGCCTCGAGACGCCTCAGCGGAAATGGGCCTCATCACGCCTGGAGGGGAGAACCTCCTGGATCGTCTCGAGTTGCGGCAGGTGCTCTCGACTTACGACGGGGACCTCAGTCCCGCTCTAGTGGCCTCAGGAAAGGCCAGTCCCCATGCGAATTGCTCGGGGGCCTCTCGGGATTTCTCTCCCGTCGATGCCATGGCCTAAGATCTTGTATGGAGACGGTGCCGGACCTGAGGATTTCTATCCAGTACTGACATGGATCTTGGGGTACTTCTGGAGTCCCCCAGGGGAGTCAGTCCTCGTCTCGAGTCGGGGCATGCACGTGCGCTTTCCTCCCGAGCTGTAGCAGCAGTGTCACGCTTCCATTCGCGAGGATCAAGGGATCAGGGGCTTTCCCTCGAGGCTTTCCAACGAGGCTTTCCCACGAGGCTTTCCCCACAGGGCTGCTCCACGTGCCACCATGGTGTGAGTCGATCCTCGGCTTGAAAGTCGAGGCAGTTCAGGAAAAACAGGTTTCCCTGGAATTGACTGAGACATCTGGGGGATCTGGGAATGGTGGCACGACCCTGGAGTTCCTCTCGCCTTTCCTTTGGAGAGCGCCTCCTCGAGAGATGCGACGGGAACGCCAGGAATTCTTTCCCTACCAGGCAGGGAAAGGATCCCTCCTCTCGAGGAAGGAGGCGACAAGGGGCTCCTCTGGATGTGGGCGGGACTCTCGTGCTTCCTCTCGAGTGGAGACGGGTATGTCGGGGAACTTCTTGAGTTGCAGCAAGGGTGTGAAGGACCCTTAGGAAGTTCCAGAGGTTAGGTGTGATTAGCCTCGAGACGCCGCAGCGGAAATGGGCCTCATCTGGGCTGGAGGGGAGAACCTCCTGGATTTTCTCGAGTTGCGGCAGGTGCTCTCGACTTATGACAGGGACCTCAGGGACCCGCTCTGGTGGCCTCAAGAAAGGCCAGTCCCCATGAGAGTTGCTGTGGGGCCTCTCGGGATTCCTTTCCCGTCGATGCCAGGGGCCTCAGACCTTGTGTGGAGTCGGTGTCGGATCCTGAGTATTCCTCTCCAGTGCTGACATGCATCTTGGGTACTTCTGGAGTCTCACCAGGGGAGTCAGTCCTTGTCTCGAGTGGGGGCATGCACGTGCGCTTTCCTCCCGTGCTGTAGAAGCAGTGTCACACTTCCCTTCGCCGAAGATCAGGGGATCAGGGGCTTTCCTCGAGGCTTTCCCACGAGGCTTTCATACGAAGCTTTCCCACAGGGCTGCTCCACGTGCCACCCGTGGTGTGAGTCGATCGTCGGCTTTGAAAGTCGAGGCAGTGCAGGGAACACAGGCTTCCCTGGAATGGACTGAGACATCTGGGGGACTCTGGGAATGGTGGCACGACCCTGGAGTTCCTCTCA
>NW_017207548.1:0-18171 GCF_001704415.2 Capra hircus | reverse complement strand
CAGAGGAGCCCCGTTTCCCTCCTAGCTCGATGTGAGGATCCGTTCCCTGCGTGGTCGGGAAAGAATTCCGGGTTCCCGTCGCATCTCAAAAAGAGGCGCTCCACAAGAAAGGTGAGAGGAACTCCAGGGTCGTTCCACCATTCAGAGTCCCCAGATGTCTCAGTCCTTCCAGAGGAACTGTTTTCCCTGCACTGCCTCGACGTTCAAGCGAGGACCGACTCACACACGGTGGCACGTGGGACAGCCCTGTGGAAAGCCTCGTGGGAAAGCCTCAGGGAAAGCCCGAGGGAAACCACTGATCCCTTGATCCCAAGGGAATTGACTCTGCTGCTGCAATTCGGGAGAAAGCGCACGCGCATGCCCCATTGAGACGAGATGACTCCCCTGGGGAGACTCCAGGTACCCCAAGATCCATGCAGCACTGGAGAGAATCTCAGGTTGGCTCCGACTCCACACAAGGTCTTAGGCCCCGGCATGACGGAGAGAATCCCGAGAGGCCCCGAACTCGCAGGGGACTGGGCATTTCCTGAGGACCAGAGCGGGGTCCCTGAGGTCCCGTCGTAACGAGAGGACCTGCGCAACTAGAAAAATCCAGGAGGTTCTCCCCTGCAGGCGAGATGAGGCCCATTTCGCTGAGGCGTCTCGAGGCTAATCACACCTAACCTCTGGAACTTCCAAAGGGTCCTTCACACCTTGCTGCAACTCAAGAAGTTCCCGACATTCCCGTCTCACACGAGAGAAGCACAGAGCCCGCCCACATCCAGAGGAGCCCGTTTCCGCCTCCTAGCTCGAGAGGAGGGATCCTTTCCCTGCGTAGACGGGAAAGAATTCCGGCGTTCCCGTCGCATCTCAAGAGGAGGCGCTCTCCACAGGGAAGGCGAGAGGAACTCCAGGGTCGTTGCACCATTCCCAGAGTCCCAAGATGTCTCAGTCCATTCCAGGGAAAACTGTTTTCCTCGACTGCCCACTTTCAAGCGAGGATCGACTCACACCACGGTTGCACGTGGGGAAGCCCTGTGGAAAGCCTCTGGGGAAAGCCTCGTGGGAGGCCTCGAGGGAAAGCCACAGATCCCTTGATCCAGGCGAAGGGAAGCGTGACATGCTGCTAGAGCTCGGGAGGAAAGCGCACGTGCACCCCCACTCGAGACAGGACTGACTCCCCTGGGGAGACTCCAGAAGTACCCAAGATCCATGTCAGCACTGGAGAGGAATCCTCAGGTTTCCAGCACCGACTCCACACAAGGTCTTAGGCCCCGGCGACGGGAGAAGAATCCGAGAGGCCCCCGAGCAACTCGCATGGGGACTGGCCTTTCCTGAGGCCAACCAGAGCGGGTCCCTGGTCCCCGTGTAAGTTGAGAGCACCTGCCGCAACTCGAGAAAATCCAGGAGGTTCTCCCTCCAGGCGTGATGAGGCCCATTTCCGCTGAGGCGTCTCAAGGCTAATCACACACTAACCTTTGGAACTTCCAAAGGACCCTTCACACCCTTGCTGCAACTCAAGAAGTTCCCCGACATACCCGTCTCCACTCGAGAGGAAGCACCAGAGACCCGGCCACATCCAGAGGAGCCCCGTTTCCGCCTCCTAGCTCGAGAGAGGGATCCTTTCCCTGCGTGGTCGGAAAGAATTCCGGGCGTTCCTGTCGCATCTCAGAGGAGGTGCTCTCCACAGGAAAGGCGAGAGGAACTCCAGGGTCGTGCCACCATTCCAGAGTCCCCAGATGTCTTAGTCCATTTCAGGGAAACCTGATTTCCCTGCACTGCCTCGAATTTCTAGCCGAGGATCGACTCACACCACGATGGCACATGGACAGCACTGTGGAAAGCCTCGTGGGAAAGCCTCGAGGGAAAGCCACAGATCCCTTGATCCACGCGAAGGGAAGCGTTGCACTGCTGCTACAGCTCGGGAGGAAAGCGCACGTTCATGCCCCCACACAAGACGACGACTAACTCCCCTGGGGAGACTTCAGAAGTACCCCAAGATCCATGTCAGCACTGGAGAGGAAAACCTCAGGTTCCGGCACCGACTCCACACAGGGTCTTAGGCCCCGGCATCGACGGGAGAGGAATCCCGAGAGGCCCCAGAGCAACTCGCATGGGGACTGGCCTTTCCTGAGGCACCAGAGCGGTTCCCTGAGGTCCCCGTAGTAAGTCAAGAGCACCTGCCGCAACTCGAGAAAATCCAGGAGGTTCTCCCCTCCAGGCGAGATGAGGCCCTTTTCCTCTGAGGCGTCTCGAGGCTAACCATACCTAACATCTGGAACTTCCAAAGGGTCCTTCACACCCTTGCTGCAACTCAAGAAGTTCCCCGACATACCTGACTCCACTCGAGAGGAAGCACGAGATCCCGCCCCCACATCCAGAGGAGCCCCGTTTCCGCCTCATACCTCGAGGTCAGGTATCCTTTCCCTGCATGTTCGGGAAAGAATTCCCGGTGTTCCCGTCGCATCTCATGAGGAGGCGCTCTCCACAGGAAAGGCGGAGGAACTCCAGGGTCATGCCACCATTCCAAGAGTCCCCCAGATATCTCAGTCTGCCGGGGTCCAGCCCCGCTGGATCCAGGGAATTCGACGGATGGACGGCGTTGTCGTGGAAAGTCTTTTTTATTTATTAATGTAAGATTAGATTAAGAAATTATAGTGTAGTAAGAAGATTAACTGGAGGAAAAGGGCTGAATATCTTGGTTTACGTGGAAGGCCAATAAAATTCCAGACAAAGAATTTTCACCATCTACGTTGGGCCACCAGCCCCTGCTTGAATATCTAAGGGTGCCTCACCTTAAGCTCCTTTCGTGCAGGTCTTAACAGCCAGGCAAGTAAGTAGACCTGGCGCCTCCGCGCCCCTGGTGGAGATTCAGCCTGAAGTTAAAGTAAAAAGCAGAGAGAAGGAAAGGGAGAGAAGAAGAAAGAGAGAAAAAGACACGGGGGGAGCCTGAGTCTCAAGAAACCAGGCCGAGAGACTAGTTCGAGAAACTGGTCCGAGAAACTGGCCCCATCCTTTATTGTTCATAAAGCCTTTTATACTTTTGATAAAACATGGAGTTCAATGGGTAACACAAAATTATGTAGCGTTTGCACCCCAGACTCTTTCTGTACATCATTTTGTATACAAAAGGTCTCTGGTGATTTACATTATCTTCTGGCCAAGAGGCTTGTTAAACACTTTTTGGCTCTCTTCCTTAATGAATGTTAGTTTTGTTTCCTCTGAAGTGTTTTTCTTTAATCTGCATTTCCTTAAAGCATTAAAGTTACATCTCTATAAAAACAAAGGTGCAGTGGGTTATAACAAAGAAGGTACTTAACTCAAAGATCTAATGTTCCTAATACCAGGTCTACTACTTGTTTTTTTAATATACCAACTCTATCTAAAAATAAAGGATATGAAAATTTAGCAGCAAGCATTGACCCAAAAAATGAAACTTTTAATCAGTCCTATTATAAAGATTTGACTCCTCGGATGCCCCTACATTCCTAGGATGCTTTAAGCTTCCTGTGCCTCCTGGGGAAAGGAGGCCTCAAACAATCACATGCCCAGCTGTACGAGTCCTGCAGGCAGGCTAGAAAGCATTCAGAGGGGTTTTTGGATTGAAACACTCTTTCAAATGCTGAAGACTAAAGCCCTGAATTGACTTTTTCCAGAAAATGTCAGAAGAGTGGAAAAGCAGAGCAAAAAAGCCGGCAGATTTTTGTTGGGGTATGTGCGTAGGAACTTCCAGAGGCGGTCCCTGAAGTCTGAACACACCATGCCTATGTCAGTTTCTTCCTCATGACGTTATCACGGACGGGAGTCCTCATACTGGCCTCCCAGCATCAGTCCAATCCAGAGGAACCTGTTTTCCCTGCACTGCCTCGACTTTCACGCTGAGGATCAACTCACACCACGGTGGCACGAGGGAAAGCCCTGTGAGACAGCCTCGTGGGAAAGCCTCCAGGGGAAAGCCACAGATCCCTTGATCCACACGACGGGAAGCGTGACCCTGCTGCTACAGCTCGGGAGGAAAGCACACGTGGCGTGCCCTCACTTGAGAGGAGGATTGACTCTCCAGGGGAGACTCCAGAAGAGCCCCAATATCCATGTCAGCACTGCAGAGGAAACCTCAGGTTCCGGCCCCGAACCACACAAGTTGTTCGGCCCGGGCATCAACAGGAGAGTTATCAAGAGAAGCCCCCCAGCATCTGGCATGGGGACTGGCCTTTGATGAAGCCACCAGAGCGGGTCCCTGACGTCCCCGTCGTAAGTCGGGAGCACCTGCCGCAACTCGAGAAAATCCAGGAGGTTCTCCCCTCCAGGCGAGATGAGGCCATTTCCAATGAGGTGTCTCGAGGCTAATTACATCTAATCTCTGGAACTTCCAAAGGGTCCTTCACACCCTTGCTGCAACTCAAGAAGTTCCCCGACATTCCCATCTCCACTCGAGAGGAAACACGAGGGTCCTGCCCACATCCAGAGTAGCCCCGTTTCATCCTCCTAGCTAGAGATGAGGGATCCTTTCCCTGCTTGGTCGGGAAAGAACTTCCGGCATTCCCGTCGCATCTCAGGTGGAGGCGCTCTCCACAGGAAGGGAGAGAGGAACTCCATGGTCGTGCCACCATTTCAAGCGTCCCCAGATGTCTCAGTCCATTCCAGAGGATCTTGTTTTTACAGAGTGCCTAAACTTTCATGCCGAGGATCGCCTCACACCACGTGGCACGGGGGACAGCCCTGTGGAAAGCCTCGTGGAAGCCTCTAGGAAAAGCCTAGAGGAAAAGCCACAGATCCATTGATCCACGCGACGGGAAGCATGACACTGCTGCTACAGCTCGGGAGGAAGGGCATGCGCATGCCCCCCACTCGAGACGAGGACTGATTCCCCTTGGGAGACTTCAGAAGTATCCCAAAAACATGTCAGCACTGGAGAGGAATACTCAGGTTCTGGCCCCCACTCCAACAAGGTCTTGGCCCCGGCATCTACCGGTGAGGAATCCCGAGAGGCCCTCTAGCAACTCACATGGGAACTGGTCTTTCCTAAGGCCAACAGAACGGGTCCCTGAGGTCCCCGTCGTAAGTCGAGAGCACCTGCCACAACTCGAGAAAATGAAGGAGATTCTCCCCTTCAGGCGAGATGAAGCCCATTTCCACTGAGACGTCTCGAGGCTAATCACACCTAACCTCTGGAACTTCCAAAGGGTCCTTCACACCATAGCTGCAACTCAAGAAGTTCCACGAGAGACCCGTCGCCACTACATAGGAATCACCAGGGTACCACCCACATCCAGAGGAGCCCCAATTCCCCCTCCTAGCTCAATGTGAGGGATCCTTTCCCTGATTGGCCGGAAAGAATTCCTGTCGTACCTGTCGCATCTCAAGAGGAGGCACGCTCCACAAGAAAGGTGAGAGGAACTCCAGGGTCGTTCCACCATTCCAAGAGTCCCCCAGATGTCTCAGTCCTTTCCAGAGGAACTTGTTTACCCTGCACTGCCTCGACGTTCACGGCGGAGGACCGACACACACGATGGTGGCACGTGGGACAGCCCTGTGGGAAAGCCTCGTGGGAAAGCCTCGAGGGAAAACAAGAAACCCCTTGATCAACCCAACGGGAAAATTGACTCTGCTCCTAATGCTCGGGAGAAAAGCGCACGCGCATGCCCCCATTGGAGACGAAGATGACTCCCCTGTGGAGACTCCAGTAGTACCCCAAGATCCATGTTAGCACTGGAGAGGAAACCTCAGGTTCGGGCACCGACTCCAAACAAGGTCTTAGGCCCCGTCATCGACCGGAGAGGAATCCCGAGAGGCCCTTAGCAACTCGCAAGTCGACTGGCATTTCCTGAGTGGACCAGAGCGGGTTACATAAGTCCCGGTCGTAACTGGAGAGCACCTGCTGAAACTCGAGAAAATCCAGGAGGTTCTCCCCTGCAGGCGAGATGAGGCCCATTTTCCGCTGAGGGTCTCGAGTCTAATCACACCTAAACCTCTGGAACTTCCAAAGGGTCCATCACACCCTTGCTGCAACTCAAGAAGTTCACCGACATACCCGTCTCCACACGAGAGGAAGCACCAGAGACCCGCCCACATCCAGAGGAGCCCCGTTTCCGCCTCCTAGCTCCGAGAGGAGGGATCCTTTCCCTGCGTAGACAGGAAAGAAATTCCTGGCGTTCCTGCGCATCTCAAGAGGAGGCGCTCTCCACAGGAAAGGCTGAGAGGAACTCCAGGGTCGTGCCACCATTCCCAGAGTCCCCAAGATGTCTCAGTCCATTCCAGGGAAAACTGTTTTCCTGCACTGCCCTCCACTTTCAAGCCGAGGATCGACTCACACCACCGGTTGCACGAGGAAAGCCCTGTGGGAAAGCCTCGTGGAAAGCGTCGTGGTAAACCCTCGAGGGAAAGCCACTGATCCCTTGTTCCACGCGAAGGGAAGCGTGACAATGCTGCTAGAGCTCGGGAGGAAAGCGCACGTGCATACCCCAACTCGAGACCAGGACTGACTCCCCTGGGGAGACTCCAGGAAGGTACCCCAAGATCCATGTCAGCACTGGAGAGGAATCCTCACGTTCCGGCTCCGACTCCACACAAGGTCTTAAGCCCCGGCATGCGACGGCAGAGAAATCCCGAGAGGCCCCCTAGCAACTCGCATGGGGACTGGCCTTTCCTGAGGCCACCAGAGCGGGTCCCTGAGGTCCCGTCGTAAGACGAGAGGCACCTGCCGCAACTAGAAACAATCCAGGAGGTTGTCCCCTCCAGGCGAGATGAGGCCCATTTCTGCTGAGGCGTCTCAGAGGCTAATCACACCTAACCTTTGGAACTTCCAAAGGACCCTTCACACCCTTGCTGCAACTCAAGAAGTTCCCCGATATACCCGTCTCCACTCGAGAGGAAGCACCAGAGACCCGCCCACATCCAGAGGAGCCCCGTTTCCGCCTCCTAGCTCGAGAGGAGGGATCCTTTCCCTGCGTGGTCGGGAAAGAATTCCCGGCGTTCCTGTCGCATCTCAAGAGGAGGCGTTCTCCACAGGAAAGGCGAGAGGAACTCCAGGGTCGTGCCACCATTCCCAGAGTCCCCCAGATGTCTCAGTCCATTTCAGGGAAACCTGATTTCCCTGCACTGCCTCGAATTTCTAGCCGAGGATCGACTCACACCACGATGGCACGTGGGACAGCCCTGTGGGAAAGCCTCGTGGGAAAGCCTCGAGGGAAAGCCACAGATCCCTTGATCCATGCGAAGGGAAGCGTTGCACTGCTGCTACAGCTCGGGAGGAAAGCGCACGTTCATGCCCCCACACAAGACGACGACTAACTCCCCTGGGGAGACTCCAGAAGTACCCCAAGATCCATGTCAGCACTGGAGAGGAAACCTCAGGTTCCGGCACCGACTCCACACAGGGTCTTAGGCCCCGGCATCGACGGGAGAGGAATCCCGAGAGGCCCCAGAGCAACTCGCATGGGGACTGGCCTTTCCTGAGGCCACCAGAGCGGGTCCCTGAGGTCCCCGTAGTAAGTCAAGAGCACCTGCCGCAACTCGAGAAAATCCACGGAGGTTCTCCCCTCCAGGCGAGATGAGGCCCTTTTCCTCTGAGGCGTCTTGAGGCTAACCATACCTAACATCTGGAACTTCCAAAGGGTCCTTCACACCCTTGCTGCAACTGAATAAGTTCCCCGACATACCTGACTCCACTCGAGAGGAAGCACGAGAATCCCGCCCACATCCAGAGGAGCCCCGTTTCCGCCTCATACCTCGAGGTCAGGTATCCTTTCCCTGCATGTTCGGGAAAGAATTCCCGGTGTTCCCCTCGCATCTCATGAGGAGGCGCTCTCCACAGGAAAGGCGGAGGAACTCCAGTGTCGTGCCACCATTCCAAGAGTCCCCCAGATATCTCAGTCTGCCGGGGTCCAGCCCCGCTGGATCCAGGGAATTCGACGGATGGACGGCGTTGTCGTGGAAAGTCTTTTTTATTTATTAATGTAAGATTAGATTAAGAAATTATAGTGTAGTAAGAAGATTAACTGGAGGAAAAGGGCTGAATATCTTGGTTTACGTGGAAGGCCAATAAAATTCCAGACAAGGAATTTTCACCATCTACGTTGGGCCACCAGCCCCTGCTTGAATATCTAAGGGTGCCACACCTTAAGCTCCCTTTCGTGCAGGTCTTAACAGCCAGGCAAGTAAGTAGACCTGGCGAGCCTCCGCGCCCCTGGTGGAGATTCAGCCTGAAGTTAAAGTAAAAAGCAGAGAGAAGGAAAGGGAGAGAAGAAGAAAGAGAGAAAAGACACGGGGGAGCCTGAGTCTCAAGAAACCAGCCGAGAGACTAGTTCGAGAAACTGTCCGAGAACTGCCCCATCCTTTATTGTTCATAAAGCCTTTTATACTTTGATAAAACATGGAGTTCAATGGGTAACACAAATTATGTAGCGTTTGCACCCCAGACTCTTTCTGTACATCATTTTGTATACAAAGTCTCTGGTGATTTACATTATCTTCTGGCCAAGAGGCTTGTTAAACACTTTTGGCTCTCTTCCTTAATGAATGTTAATTTTGTTTCCTCTGAAGTGTTTTTCTTTAATCTGCATTTCCTTAAAGCATTAAAGTTACATCTCTATAAAACAAAGGTGCAGTGGTTATAACAAAGAAGCGTACTTAACTCAAAGATCTAATGTTCCTAATACCAGGTCTACTACTTGTTTTTTTAATATACCAACTCTATCTAAAAATAAAAGGATATGAAAATTTAGCAGCAAGCATTGACCCAAAAAATGAAACTTTTAATCAGTCCTATTATAAGATTTTGACTCCTCGGATGCCCCTACATTCTAGGATGCTTTAAGCTTCCTGTGCCTCTGGGAAAGCGAGGCCTCAAACAATCACATGCCCAGCTGTACGAGTCCTGCAGGCAGCTAGAAAGCATTCAGGAGGGGTTTTGGATTGAAACACTCTTTCAAATGCTGAAGACTAAAGCCCTGAATTGACTTTTTCCAGAAAATGTCAGAAGAGTGGAAAAGCAGAGCAAAAAAGCCGGCAGATTTTGTTGGGGTATGTGCGTAGGAACTTCCAGAGGGGTCCCTGAAGTCTGAACACCACCATGCCTATGTCATTTTCTTCCTCATGACGTATATCACGACGGGAGTCCTCATACTGGCTCCAGCATCAGTCCAATCCAGAGGAACCTGTTTTCCCTGCACTGCCCTCGACTTTCACGCTGAGGATCAACTCACACCACGGTGGCACGAGGGAAAGCCCTGTGAGACAGCCTGTGGAAAGCTCCAGGGAAAGCCACAGATCCCTTGATCCACACGACGGGAAGCGTGACCCTGCTGCTACAGCTCGGAGGAAAGCACACGTGCGTGCCCTCACTTGAGAGGAGGATTGACTCTCCAGGGGAGACTCCAGAAGAGCCCCAATATCCATGTCAGCACTGCAGAGGAAACCTCAGGTTCCGGCCCGAACCACACAAGTTGTTCGGCCCGGCATCAACAGGAGAGTTATCAGAGAAGCCCCCAGCATCTGGCATGGGGACTGGCCTTGATGAAGCCACCAGAGCGGGTCCCTGACTCCCCGTCGTAAGTCGGGACACCTGCCGCAACTCGAGAAAATCCAGGAGGTTCTCCCTCCAGGCGAGATGAGCCCATTTCCAATGAGGTGTCTCGAGGCTAATTACATCTAATCTCTGGAACTTCCAAAGGGTCCTTCACACCCTTGCTGCAACTCAAGAAGTTCCCCGACATTCCATCTCACTCGAGAGGAAACACGAGGGTCCTGCCCACATCCAGAGTAGCCCCGTTTCATCCTCCTAGCTAGAGATGAGGGATCCTTTCCCTGCTTGGTCGGGAAAGAACTTCCGCATTCCCGTCGCATCTCAGGTGGGGCGCTCTCCACAGGAAGGAGAGAGGAACTCCATGTCGTGCCACCATTTCAACGTCCCCAGATGTCTCAGTCCATTCCAGAGGATCTTGTTTTTACAGAGTGCCTAAACTTTCATGCCGAGGATCGCCTCACACCACGGTGGGGGCACGCCCTGGGGAAAGCCTCGTGGGAAAGCCTCTAGGAAAAGCCTAGAGGAAAAGCCACAGATCCATTGATCCACGCGACGGGAAGCATGACACTGCTGCTACAGCTCGGGAGGAAGGGGCATGCGCATGCCCCCACTCGAGACGAGGACTGATTCCCCTTGGGAGACTTCAGAAGTATCCCAAAAACATGTCAGCACTGGAGAGGAATACTCAGGTTCTGGCCCCCACTCCACACAAGGTCTTGGGCCCCGGCATCTACCGGTGAGGAATCCGAGAGGCCCTCTAGCAACTCACATGGGAACTGGTCTTTCCTAAGGCCAACAGAACGGGTCCCTGAGGTCCCCGTCGTAAGTCGAGAGCACCTGCCACAACTCGAGAAAATGAAGGAGATTCTCCCCTTCAGGCGAGATGAAGCCCATTTCCACTGAGACGTCTCGAGGCTAATCACACCTAACCTCTGGAACTTCCAAAGGGTCCTTCACACCATAGCTGAACTCAAGAAGTTCCACGAGAGACCCGTCGCCACTACATAGGAATCACCAGGTACCACCCACATCCAGAGGAGCCCCAATTCCCCCTCCTAGCTCAATGTGAGGATCCTTTCCCTGATTGGCCGGGAAAGAATTCCTGTCGTACCTGTCGCATCTCAAGAGGAGGCACGCTCCACAGAAAGGTGAGAGGAACTCCAGGGTCGTTCCACCATTCCAAGAGTCCCCAGATGTCTCAGTCCTTTCCAGAGGAACTTGTTTACCCTGCACTGCCTCGACGTTCACGCGGAGGACGACACACACGATGGTGGCACGTGGGACAGCCCTGTGGGAAAGCCTCGTGGGAAAGCCTCGAGGAAAACAAGAAACCCTTGATCAACCCAACGGGAAATTGACTCTGCTCCTAATGCTCGGAGAAAAGCGCACGCGCATGCCCCATTGGAGACGAAGATGACTCCCCTGTGGAGACTCCAGTAGTACCCCAAGATCCATGTTAGCACTGGAGAGGAAACCTCAGGTTCGCGGCACCGACTCCAAACAAGGTCTTAGGCCCCGTCATCGACCGGAGAGGAATCCCGAGAGGCCGCTTAGCAACTCGCAAGTCGACTGGCATTTCCTGAGTGGACCAGAGCGGGTTACATAAGTCCGCGTCGTAACTGGAGAGCACCTGCTGAAACTCGAGAAAATCCAGGAGGTTCTCCCCTGCAGGCGAGATGAGGCCCATTTCCGCTGAGGCGTCTCGAGTCTAATCACACCTAACCTCTGGAACTTCCAAAGGGTCCATCACACCCTTGCTGCAACTCAAGAAGTTCACCGACATACCGTCTCCACACGAGAGGAAGCACCAGAGACCGCCCACATCCAGAGGAGCCCCGTTTCCGCCTCCTAGCTCGAGAGGAGGGATCCTTTCCCTGCGTAGACAGGAAAGAATTCCTGGCGTTCTGGCGCATCTCAAGAGGAGGCGCTCTCCACAGGAAAGGCGAGAGGAACTCCAGGGTCGTGCCACCATTCCAGAGTCCCAAGATGTCTCAGTCCATTCCAGGGAAAACTGTTTCCTGGCACTGCCTCCACTTTCAAGCGAGGATCGACTCACACCACGGTTGCACGAGGGAAAGCCCTGTGGGAAAGCCTCGTGGAAAGCGTCGTGGTAAACCCTCGAGGAAAGCCACTGATCCCTTGTTCCACGCGAAGGGAAGCGTGACAATGCTGCTAGAGCTCGGAGAAAGCGCACGTGCATACCAAACTCGAGACCAGGACTGACTCCCCTGGGAGACTCCAGAAGTACCCCAAGATCCATGTCAGCACTGGAGAGGAATCCTCAGGTTCCAGCACCGACTCACACAAGGTCTTAGGCCCGGCATCGTCGGAGAGGAATCCGAGAGGCCCCGAGCAACTCGCATGGGGACTGGCCTTCCTAAGGCCAACAGAGCGGGTCCCTATTGTGCCCTTTGTAAGTTGAGAGCACCTGCCGCAACTCGAGAAAATCCAGGAGGTTCTCACCTCCAGGCGTGATGAGGCCCATTTCCGCTGAGGCGTCTCAAGGCTAATCACACATAACCTCTGAAACTTCCAAAGGGTCCTTCACACCCCTGCTGCAACTTAAGAAGTTCCAGATAAACCATCTCCACTCGAGAGGAAGCACGAGAGTCCCGCCACATCCAGAGGAGCCCCGTTTCCACCTCCTAGCTCGAGAGCAGGATCCGTTCCCTGCGTGGTCGGGAAAGAATTCCCGGCGTTCCCGTCGCATCTCAAAAGAGGCGCTCTCCACAGGAAAGGCGAGAGGAACTCCAGGGTGGTGCCACCATTCCCAGAGTGCCCCAGATATCTCAGTCCATTCCAGGGAAACCTGTTTTCCCTGCACTGCCTCAACTTTCAAGCGAGGATCGACTCACACCACGGCTGGCACGTGGGACAGCCCTGTGGGAAAGCCTCGTGTGAAAGCTCATGGAAAGCCCGAGGAAAGCCACTGATCCTTGATCCTCGGGAAGGGAAGCGTGACACTGCTGCTGCAATTCGGAGGAAAGCACACGTGCATGCCCCTACTTGAGACGAGGACTGACTCCCCTGGGGAGACTCCGGAGGTACCCAAGATCCATGTCAGCACTGGAGAGTAATCCTCACGTTCCGGCTCCGACTCCACACAAGGTCTTAAGCCCCGGCATGGATGGCAGAGAAATCCGAGAGGCCCCGAGCAACTCGCATGGGGACTGGCCTTTCCTGAGGCCACCAGAGCGGGTCCCTGAGGTCTCCGTCGTAAGACGAGAGGACCTGCCGCAACTAGAAACAATCCAGGAGGTTGTCCCCTCCAGCGAGATGAGGCCCATTTCCGCTGAGGCGTCTCGAGGCTAATCACACCTAACCTCTGGAACTTCCAAAGGGTCCTTCACACCTTGCTGCAACTCAAGAAGTTCCCCGACATTCCCGTCTCTACTCCAGAGTAAGCACGAGAGCCCGCCACATCCAGAGGAGCCCCGTTTCCGCCTCCTAGCTCGAGAGAGGATCCTTTCCCTGCGTGGTCGGCGAAAGAATTCCCGCATCCCGTCGCATCTCAAGAGGAGGCGCTCTCCACTGGAAGGCGAGAGGAACTCCCGGGTCTTGCCACCATTCCAGAGTCCCGCAGATGTCTAAGTCCATTCCAGGGAAATCTGTTTTCCCTCGATTGCCGCGACTTTCAAGCCGAGGATCGACTCACACCACGGTGGCACGTGGACAGCCCTGTGAGAAAGCCTTTCTGGGAAAGCCTCGTGGGAGAGCCTCAAGGGAAAGGCACAGATCCCTTGATCCAGGCGAAGGGAAGCGTGACACTGCTGCTACAGCTCGGGAGGAAAGCGCACGTGCATGCCCCACTCGAGACGAGGACTGACTCCCCTGGGGAGACTCCAGAAATACCCCAAGATCCATGTCAGCACTGGAGAGGAATCCTCAGTTTCCGCACCGTCTCCACACAAGGTTTTAGCCCGGGCATCGACGGGAGAAGAATCCAGAGGCCCCCGAGCAACTCGCTTGGGGACTGCCTTTCCTGAGGCCACCAGAGCGGGTCCCTGAGGTCCCCGTCGTAAGTCGAGAGCACCTGCCGCCAACTTGAGAAATCCAGGAGGTTCTCCCCTCCAGGCGAGATGAGGCCCATTTCCGCTGAGGCGTCTCGAGGCTAATCACACCTAACCTTTGGAACTTCCAAAGGCCCTTCACACCCTTGCTGCAACTCAAGAAGTCCCCGACATACCCGTCTCCACTCAGAGAGGAAGCACCAGAGACCGGCCCACATCCAGAGGAGCCCCGTTTCCGCCTCTAGCTCGAGAGAGGGATCCTTTCCTGCGTGGTCGGGAAAGAATTCCGGGCGTTCTGTCGCATCTCAAGAGGAGGTGCTCTCCACAGGAAAGGCGAGAGGAACTCCAGGGTCGTGCCACCATTCCAGAGTCCCCCAGATGTCTTAGTCCATTTCAGGCGAAACCTGATTTCCCTGCACTGCCTCGAGATTTCTAGCGAGGATCGACTCACACCACGATGGCACATGGGACAGCACTGTGGAAAAGCCTCGTGGGAAAGCCTCGAGGAAAGCCACAGATCCTTTGATCCACGCGAAGGGAAGCGTTGCACTGCTGCTACAGCTCGGGAGGAAAGCGCACGTTCATGCCCCCACACAAGACGACGACTAACTCCCCTGGGGAGACTTCAGAAGTACCCCAAGATCCATGTCAGCACTGGAGAGGAAACCTCAGGTTCCGGCACCGACTCCACACAGGGTCTTAGGCCCGGCATCGACGGGAGAGGAATCCCGAGAGGCCCCAGAGCAACTCGCATGGGGACTGGCCTTTCCTGAGGCCACCAGAGCGGTTCCCTGAGGTCCCCGTAGTAAGTCAAGAGCACCTGCCGCAACTCGAGAAAATCCAGGAGGTTCTCCCCTCCAGGCGAGATGAGGCCCTTTTCCTCTGAGGCGTCTCGAGGCTAACCATACCTAACATCTGGAACTTCCAAAGGGTCCTTCACACCCTTGCTGCAACTCAAGAAGTTCCCCGACATACCTGACTCCACTCGAGAGGAAGCACGAGAATCCCGCCCACATCCAGAGGAGCCCCGTTTCCGCCTCATACCTCGAGGTCAGGTATCCTTTCCCTGCATGTTCGGGAAAGAATTCCCGGTGTTCCCGTCGCATCTCATGAGGAGGCGCTCTCCACAGGAAAGGCGGAGGAACTCCAGGGTCATGCCACCATTCCAAGAGTCCCCCAGATATCTCAGTCTGCCGGGGTCCAGCCCCGCTGGATCCAGGGAATTCGACGGATGGACGCGTTGTCGTGGAAAGTCTTTTTTATTTATTAATGTAAGATTAGATTAAGAAATTATAGTGTAGTAAGAAGATTAACTGGAGGAAAAGGGCTGAATATCTTGGTTTACGTGGAAGGCCAATAAAATTCCAGACAAAGAATTTTCACCATCTACGTTGGGCCACCAGCCCCTGCTTGAATATCTAAGGGTGCCTCACCTTAAGCTCCCTTTCGTGCAGGTCTTAACAGCCAGGCAAGTAAGTAGACCTGGCGAGCCTCCGCGCCCCTGGTGGAGATTCAGCCTGAAGTTAAAGTAAAAAGCAGAGAGAAGGAAAGGGAGAGAAGAAGAAAGAGAGAAAAAGACACGGGGGGAGCCTGAGTCTCAAGAAACCAGGCCGAGAGACTAGTTCGAGAAACTGGTCCGAGAAACTGGCCCATCCTTTATTGTTCATAAAGCCTTTTATACTTTTGATAAAACATGGAGTTCAATGGGTAACACAAAATTATGTAGCGTTTGCACCCCAGACTCTTTCTGTACATCATTTTGTATACAAAAGGTCTCTGGTGATTTACATTATCTTCTGGCCAAGAGGCTTGTTAAACACTTTTTGGCTCTCTTCCTTAATGAATGTTAGTTTTGTTTCCTCTGAAGTGTTTTTCTTTAATCTGCATTTCCTTAAAGCATTAAAGTTACATCTCTATAAAACAAAGGGTGCAGTGGGTTATAACAAAGAAGGTACTTAACTCAAAGATCTAATGTTCCTAATACCAGGTCTACTACTTGTTTTTTTAATATACCAACTCTATCTAAAAATAAAGGATATGAAAATTTAGCAGCAAGCATTGACCCAAAAAATGAAACTTTTAATCAGTCCTATTATAAAGATTTTGACTCCTCGGATGCCCCTACATTCCTAGGATGCTTTAAGCTTCCTGTGCCTCCTGGGGAAAGGAGGCCTCAAACAATCACATGCCCAGCTGTACGAGTCCTGCAGGCAGGCTAGAAAGCATTCAGAGGGGTTTTTGGATTGAAACACTCTTTCAAATGCTGAAGACTAAAGCCCTGAATTGACTTTTTCCAGAAAATGTCAGAAGAGTGGAAAAGCAGAGCAAAAAAGCCGGCAGATTTTTGTTGGGGTATGTGCGTAGGAACTTCCAGAGGGGTCCCTGAAGTCTGAACACACCATGCCTATGTCAGTTTTCTTCCTCATGACGTTATCACGGACGGGAGTCCTCATACTGGCTCCCAGCATCAGTCCAATCCAGAGGAACCTGTTTTCCTGCACTGCCTCGACTTTCACGCTGAGATCAACTCACACCACGGTGGCACGAGGGAAAGCCCTGTGAGACAGCCTCGTGGGAAAGCCCAGGGAAAGCCACAGATCCCTTGATCCACACGACGGGAAGCGTGACCCTGCTGCTACAGCTCGGGAGGAAGCACACGTGCGTGCCCTCACTTGAGAGGAGGATTGACTCTCCAGGGGAGACTCCAGAAGAGCCCCAATATCCATGTCAGCACTGCAGAGGAAACCTCAGGTTCCGCCCCGAACCACACAAGTTGTTCGGCCGGGCATCAACAGGAGAGTTATCAAGAGAAGCCCCCCCAGCATCTGGCATGGGGACTGGCCTTTGATGAAGCCACCAGAGCGGGTCCCTGACGTCCCCGTCGTAAGTCGGGAGCACCTGCCGCAACTCGAGAAAATCCAGGAGGTTCTCCCCTCCAGGCGAGATGAGGCCCATTTCCAATGAGGTGTCTCGAGGCTAATTACATCTAATCTCTGGAACTTCCAAAGGGTCCTTCACACCCTTGCTGCAACTCAAGAAGTTCCCCGACATTCCCATCTCCACTCGAGAGGAAACACGAGGGTCCTGCCCACATCCAGAGTAGCCCCGTTTCATCCTCCTAGCTAGAGATGAGGGATCCTTTCCCTGCTTGGTCGGGAAAGAACTTCCGGCATTCCCGTCGCATCTCAGGTGGAGGCGCTCTCCACAGGAAGGGAGAGAGGAACTCCATGGTCGTGCCACCATTTCAAGCGTCCCCAGATGTCTCAGTCCATTCCAGAGGATCTTGTTTTTACAGAGTGCCTAAACTTTCATGCCGAGGATCGCCTCACACCACGTGGCACGGGGGACAGCCCTGTGGAAAGCCTCGTGGAAAGCCTCTAGGAAAAGCCTAGAGGAAAAGCCACAGATCCATTGATCCACGCGACGGGAAGCATGACACTGCTGCTACAGCTCGGGAGGAAGGGGCATGCGCATGCCCCACTCGAGACGAGGACTGATTCCCTTGGGAGACTTCAGAAGTATCCCAAAACATGTCAGCACTGGAGAGGAATACTCAGGTTCTGGCCCCCACTCCACACAAGGTCTTGGGCCCCGGCATCTACCGGTGAGGAATCCCGAGAGGCCCTCTAGCAACTCACATGGGAACTGGTCTTTCCTAAGGCCAACAGAACGGGTCCCTGAGGTCCCCGTCGTAAGTCGAGAGCACCTGCACAACTCGAGAAAATGAAGGAGATTCTCCCCTTCAGGCGAGATGAAAGCCCATTTCCACTGAGACGTCTCGAGGCTAATCACACCTAACCTCTGGAACTTCCAAAGGGTCCTTCACACCATAGCTGCAAACTCAAGAAGTTCCACGAGAGACCCGTCGCCACTACATAGGAATCACCAGGGTACCACCCACATCCAGAGAGCCCCAATTCCCCCTCCTAGCTCAATGTGAGGGATCCTTTCCCTGATTGGCCGGGAAAGAATTCCTGTCGTACCTGTCGCATCTCAAGAGGAGGCACGCTCCACAAGAAAGGTGAGAGGAACTCCAGGGTCGTTCCACCATTCCAAGAGTCCCCCAGATGTCTCAGTCCTTTCCAGAGGAACTTGTTTACCCTGCACTGCCTCGACGTTCACGCGGAGGACCGACACACACGATGGTGGCACGTGGGACAGCCCTGTGGAAAGCCTCGTGGGAAAGCCTCGAGGGAAAACAAGAACCCCTTGATCAACCCAACGGGAAATTGACTCTCTCCTAATGCTCGGGAGAAAAGCGCACGCGCATGCCCCATTGGAGACGAAGATGACTCCCCTGTGGAGACTCCAGTAGTACCCCAAGATCCATGTTAGCACTGAGAGGAAACCTCAGGTTCGGGCACCGACTCCAACAAGGTCTTAGGCCCCGTCATCGACCGGAGAGGAATCCCGAGAGGCCCTTAGCAACTCGCAAGTCGACTGGCATTCCTGAGTGGACCAGAGCGGTTACATAAGTCCGGTCGTAACTGGAGAGCACCTGCTGAAACTCGAGAAAATCCAGGAGGTTCTCCCCTGCAGGCGAGATGAGGCCCATTTCCGCTGAGGCGTCTCGAGTCTAATCACACCTAACCTTCTGGAACTTCCAAAGGGTCCATCACACCCTTGCTGCAACTCAGAAGTTCACCGACATACCCGTCT
>NW_017207547.1:0-4360 GCF_001704415.2 Capra hircus | reverse complement strand
GCTTCATTTTGCCTGGAGGGAGAACATCCTTGATTTTCTCCAGTTGCGGTAGGTGCTCTCGACTTACAATGGGGACCGCAGGGACCCGCTCTGGTGGCCTCAGGAAAGGCCAGTCAAGATCCAAGACGCATTGTGAGAGGGAGCAGACATCACGAGAGGCTCCCGAGCCAACTCGCATGGGGAGTGCGCCTTTCCTGAGGCCACCAAAGCGGGTCCCTGAGGTCCCCGTCGTAAGTCGAGAGCACCTGCGCCACTCGAAAAAATCCAGGAGGTTCTCCCCTCCAGGCGAGATGAGACCCATTTGCGCTGAGGCATCTCGAGGCTAATCACACCTAACCTCTGGAACTTCCAAAGGGCCCTTCACACCATTGCTGCAACTCAAAGAAGTTCCGACATACCGTTTCCACTCGAAAGGAAGCACGAGAGTCCCGCCACACAACCAGAAGAGCCCCGTTTCAGCCTCATAGCTCGAGAGGAGGATCCTTTCCCTTCGTGGTCGGGAAAGAATTTCCGGCGTTCCCATCCCATCTCAAGAAGAGGCGCTCTCCAAAGGAAAGGCGAGAGGAACTCAGGGTCGTGCCACCATTCCCAGAGGCCCCAGATGTCTCAGTCGATTCCAGGGAAACCTGTTTTCCCCGCAATGCCTCGACTTTCAAGCCGAGGATCGACTCAGAACTCGGTGGCACGTGGGAGAGCCCTGTGAAAAAGCCTAGTGGGAAGCTCGTGGGAAAGCCTACTGAGAAAGCCACAGATCCCTGGATCACGCAAAGGGAAGCGTGACACTGCTGCTAAAGCTCGGGAGGAAAGCACACGTGCACGCCACACTCGCGACGAGGAGACTGACTCCCTGGGAGACTCCAGAAGTACCCCAAGATCCATGTCAGAACTGGAGAGGAATCCTCAGGTTCCGGCACCGACTCCACACAATGTCTCAGGCCCCGGCATAGACGGGGAGAGGAATCGCTAGAGGCCCACGAGCAACTCGCATGGGGACGGGCCTTTCCTGAGGGCACTAGAGCGTGTCCCTGAGTCCCCGTCGGAATCCGAGAGCACCTGCGGCAACTCGAGAAAAATCCAGGAGGTTCTCCCTCCAGGCGAGATGAGGCCATTTCCGCTGAGGAGTCTCGAGGCTTATCACACCTAAACTCTGGAACTTTCAAAGGGTCCTTCACACTTTGCTGCAACTCAAGAAGTTCCCGACATACCCGTCTTCACTCGAGAGGAAGCACGAGAGTGCGCCCTCATCCTTAGGAGGCTTTTCCGCTTCCTAGCTCGAGAGGAGGGATCCTTTCCCTGCGTTGGTCGGGAAGAATTCCCGGCGTTCCCGTCGCATCTCAAGAGGAGGCACTCTCCACAGGAAAGGCGAGAGGAACTCCAGGTCACGCCACCATTCCAGAGTCCCCAGATGTCTCAGTCCATTCCAGGGAAACCTGTTTCCCTGGACTGCCTCGACTTTCAAGCGAGATGATCGACTCACACCACGGTGGCACGTGGACAGCCCTGCGGGAAAGCCTCGTGGGAAAGCCTCGTGGGAAAGACTTGAGGGAATGCCACAGATCCCTTGTTCATCGCGAAGGGAAGCGTGACACTGCTGCTACAGCTCGGGAGGAAAGCGTACGTGCATGCCCCACTCGAGACGAGACTGACTCCCCTGGGGAGATTCCAGAAGTACCCAAGATCCATGTCAGCACTGGAGAGGAATCCTCAGGTTCTGGTACGAATCCACAAAAGGTCTTAGGCCCGGCATCGACGGGAGAAGAATACCGAGGGCCCCCGAGCAACTCCATGGGGACTGGCCTTTCCTGAGGCCACCAGAGCGGGTCCCTGAGGTACCCGTCGTAAGTCGAGAGCACCTGCCGCAACTCGAGAAAATCCAGGAGGTTCTCCCCTCCAGGCGAGATGAGGCCCATTTCCGCTGAGGAGTCTCGAATCTTATCACACCTAAGCTCTGGAACTTCCAAAGGGTCCTTCACACACTTGCTGCAATTCAAGAAGATCCCCGACATACCAGTCTCCACTCGAGAGGAAGCACGAGAGTCCTGCCCACACCCAGAGGAGCCCCGTTTCCGCCTCCTAGCTCGAGAGGAGGGATCCTTTCCCTGCGTGGTCGGGAAAGAATTCCCGGCGTTTCGTCACATCTCAAGGGGAGGTGCTCTCCACAGGAAAGGCGAGAGGAACTCCAGGGTGGTGCCACCATTCCCAGAGTCCCCCAGATGTCTCAGTCCATTCCAGGAAACCTGTTTTCCCTGCACTGCCTCGACTTTCAATCCGAGGAACGACTCACACCACGGTGGCACGTCGGACAGCCCTGTGGGAAATCCTCATGAAAAAGCATCGTGGGAAAGCCTCCAGATAAAGCCAGAGATCCCTGGATCCTGGCGAAGGGAAGCGTGACACTGCTGCTACAGCTCTGGAGGAAAGTGCACATGAATGCCCCCACTAGAGATGAGGACTGACTCACCTGGGAGACTCCAGAAGTACCCCAAGAACCATGTAAGCACTGGAGAGTTATTCTCAGGTTCCAGCACCGACTCCACACAAGGTATAAGGCGCCGGCATTGACGGGAGAGGAATTCCGAGATGCCCCCAAACAACTTGCATGGGGACTGGCCTTTCCTGAGGAAATCAGAGCGGGTCCCTGAGGTCCCCATCGTAAGTCGAGAGCACCTGCCGCAACTCGAGAAAATCCAGGAGGTTCTCCCTCCAGGCGAGATGAGGCCCATTTCCGCTGAGGGCCTCGAGGCTAATCACACCTAACCTCTGGAACTTCCAAAGGATCCTTCACACCCTTGCCTCAACTCAAGAAGTTCCCCGACATACCCGTCTCCACTCGAGAGGAAGCACACGAGAGTCCCGCCCACATATCCAAAGGAGCCCTGTTTCGCCTCCTAGCTCAGAGGAGGGATCATTTCGCTGCGGTCGGGAAAGAAATCCGGGCGTTCCCGTCGCATCTCAAGAGGAGGCGCTCTCCACAGGAAAGGCGAGAGGAACTCCATGGTCGTGCCACATTCCCAGAGTCCACCAGATGTCTCAGTCCATTCCAGGGAAAACTGTTTTCCCTGCACTGCCGCGACTTTCAAGCTCACGATCGACATACCCCACGGTGGCACGTGGGACAGCCCTGTGGGAAAGCCTCGTGGAAACCTCATGGAAAGCCTCGAGGGAAAGACACAGATCCCTTGATCCACGCGAAGGGAAGCGTGACACTGCTGCTACAGCTCGGGAGGAAAGCACAGGTGCATGCCCCCACTCGAGAGGAGGACTGACTCCCCTGGGGAGACTGCAGAAGTACCCCAAGATCCATGTCAGCACTGAGAGAGGAATCCTCAGGTTCCGGCACCGACTCCACACAAGGTCTTAGGCCCCGGCATCGACGGGAGAGGAATCCCAGAGGCCCCGAGCAACTCGCATGGGGACTGGCCTTTCCTGAGGCCACCAGAGCGGGTCCCTGAGGTCCCCGTCGTAAGTCGAGACCACCTGCCGCAACTCGAGAAAATCCAGGAGATTCTCCCCTCCAGGCGAGATGAGGCCCATTTCCGCTGAGGGGCTCGAGGCTAAAAACATCTAACCTCTGGAACTTCGAAAGTGTCCTTCACACCCTTGCTGCAACTCAAGAAGTTCCCGACATACCCGTCTCCACTCGAGAGGAAGAGCGAGAGTCCCGCCCACCATCCAGAGGAGCCCCGATTCCGCCTCCTAGCTCGAGAGGCAGGGATCCTTTCCCTGCCTGTTCGGGAAAGAATTCCCGGCGTTCCCGTCGCATCTCAGAGGAGGCGATCTCCACAGGAAAGGCGAGAGGTACTCCAGGGTCGTGCCACCATTCCCAGAGTCCCCCAGATGTCTCAGTCCATTCCAGGGACACCTGTTTTCCCTGCTCTGCCTTTCCACTTTCACGCGAGGATCGGACTCACACCACGGTGGCACGTGGGACAGACCTGTGGGAAAGCACGTGGGAAATTCTCATGGGAAAGCCTCGAGGGAAAGCCACAGATCCCTTGATCCATGCGAAGGGAAGCGTGACACTGCGCTACAGCTCTGGAGGAAAGCGCACGTGCATGCCCCCACTCGAGAGGAGGACTGACTCCCTTGGGGAGACTGCAGAAGTACACCAAGATCCATGTCAGCACTGGAGAGGAATCCTCAGGTTCCGGCACCGACTCCACACAAGGTCTTAGGTCCCGGCATCGAGGGAGAGGAATCCGAGAGGCCCCCGAGCAACTCGCATGGGGACTGGCCTTTCCTGAGGCCACCAGAGAGGGTCCCTGAGGTCACGTCATAAGTCTAGAGCACCTGCTGCAATTCGAGGAAATCCAGGAGGTTCTCCCCTCCAGGCAAGATGAGGCCCATTTCCGCGGAGGCG
>NW_017207546.1:0-4360 GCF_001704415.2 Capra hircus | reverse complement strand
TGCCGTGTGTGGTGTGTGTGTGTGTGTGTGCACATGTTCAGTTCAGTTCAGTCCCTCAGTCGTGTCCGACTCTTTTGCGACCCCATGAACTGCAGCACGCCAGGCCTGCTGTCCATCACCATCTCCCGGAGTTCAGTCAGACTCCACGTGCATCGAGTCCATGATGCCATCCAGCCATCTCATCCTCGGTCATCCCTTCTCCTCCTGCCCGCAATCCCGCAGCATCAGAGTCTTTTCCAATGAGTCAACTCTTCGCATGAGGTGACCAAAGTACTGGAGCTTCAGCTTTAGCATCATTCTTTCCAAAGAAATCTCAGGGTTGATCTCCTTCAGAATGGACAGGTTGGGATCTCCTTGCAGTCCAAGGGACTCTCAAGAGTCTTCTCCAACACCACAGTTCAAAAGCATCAATTCTTTGGGTGCTCAGCCTTCTTCAGAGTCCAACTCTCACATCCATACCTGACCACAGAAAAACCATAGCCTTGCCTAGACGGACCTTAGTTGGCAAAGTAATGTCTCTGCTTTTGAATATACTATCTAGGTTGCTCATAACTTATCTTCCAAGGAATAAGTGTCTTTTAATTTCATGGCTGCAGTCACATCTGCAGTGATTTTGGAGCCCCAAAAATAAAGTCTGACACTGTTTCCCCATCTATTTCCCATGAAGTGATGGGACCAGATGCCATGATCTTCGTTTTTAATGTTGAGCTTTAAGCCAACTTTTTCGCTCAGAGGCTTTTTTAGCTCCTCTTCACTTTCTGCCGTAAGGGTGGTGTCATCTGCATATCTGAGGTTCTTGATATTTCTCCCGGCAATCTTGATTCCAGCTTGTGTTTCTTCCAGTCCAGCATTTCTCATGATATACTCTGCATAGAAGTTAAATAAGCAGGGTGACAATATAGAGCCTTGACGTACTCCTTTTCCTATTTGGAACCAGTCTGTTGTTCCATGTCCAGTTCTAACTGTTGCTTCCTGACCTGCATACAGATTTCTCAAGAGGCAGGTCAGGTGGTCTGGTATTCCCATCTCTTTCAGAATTTTCCACAGTTTATTGTGATCCACACAGTCAAAGACTTTGGCATAGTCAATAAAGCAGAAATAGATGTTTTTCTGGAACTCTCTTCCTTTTTCCATGATCCAGCAGGTTGGCCATTTGATCTCTGGTTCCTCTGCCTTTTCTAAAACCAGCTTGAACATCAGGGAGTTCATGGTTCACGTATTGCTGAAGCCTGGCTTGGAGAATTTTGAGGCATTAGTTTACTAGAGTGTGAGATGAGTGACAGAATGTGGTCCACTGGAGAAGAGAATGGCAAACCACTTCAATACTCTTGCCTTGAGAACCCATGAACAGTATGAAAAGGCAAAATGATAGGATACCAAAAGAGGAACTCCCAGGTCATTAGGTGCCCAGTATGCTACTGGAGATCAGTGGAGAAATATCTCCAGAAAGAATGAAGGGATGGAACCAAAGCAAAACCAATACAGAGTTGTGGATGTGACTGGTGATAGAAGCAAGATCTGATGCTGTAAAGAGCAATATTGCGTAGGAACCTGGAATGTCAGTTCCATGAATCAAGGCAAATTGGAAGTGGTCAAACAAGAGATGGCAAGGGTGAACGTCGACATTCTAGGAATCAGAGAACTAAAAATGGACTGGAATGGGTGAATTTAACTCAGATGACCATATATCTACTACTGCGGGCAGGAATCCCTCAGAAGAAATGGAGTAGCCATCATGGTCAACAAGAGTCCGAAATGCAGAACTGGGATGCAATCTCAAAAACGACAGAATGATCTCTGTTTTCTCCAAGGCAAACCATTCAATATCACAGTTATCCAAGTCTATGCCCAACCAGTAATGCTGAAGAAACTGAAGTTGAACGGTTTTATGAAGACCTACAAGACCTTTTAGAACTAACACCCAAAAGATGTCCTTTTCATTATAGGGGACTGGAATGCAAAAGTAGGAAGTCAAGAAACACCTGGAGTAACAGGCAAATTTGGCCTTGGAATGCGAATGAAGCAGGGCAAAGACTAATAGAGTTTTGCCAAGAAAATGCACTGGTCATAGCAAACACCCTCTTCCAACAACACAAGAGAAGACTCTACACACATGGACATCACCAGATGGTCAACACCAAAATCAGATTGATTATATTCTTTGCAGCCAAAGATGGAGAAGCTCTATACAGTCAACAAAAACAAGACCAGGAGCTGACTGTGGCTCAGATCATGAACTCCTTATTGCCAAATTCAGACTTAAATTGAAGAAAGTAGGGAAAACTGCTAGACCATTCAGGTATGACCTAAATCAAATCCCTTATGATTATACAGTGGAAGTGAGAAATAGATTTAAGGGCTAGATCTGATAGATAGAGTGCCTGATGAACTATGGAATGAGGTTCGTGACATTGTACAGGAGACAGGGATCAAGACCATCCCATGGAAAAGAAATGCAAAAAAGCAAAATGGCTGTCTGGGGAAGGCCTTACAAATAGCTGTGAAAAGAAGAGAAGGTGAGAAGCAAAGTAAAGTGGAAAGATATAAGCATCTGAATGCAGAGATCCAAAGAATAGCAAGAAGAGATAAGAAAGCCTTCCTCAGTGATCAATGCAAAGAAATAGAGGAAAACAAAAGAATGGGGAAGACTAGAGATCTCTTTCAAGAAAATTAGAGATACCAATGGAACATTTCATGCAAAAATGGGGCTCAATAAAGGACAGAGATGGTATGGACCTAACAGAAGCAGAAGATATTAAGAAGAGGTGGCAAGAATACACAGAAGAACTGTACAAAAAAGATCTTCACCCCAGATAATCATGATGGTGTGATCACTCATCTAGAGCCAGACATCTTGGAATGTGAAGTCAAGTGGGCCTTAGAAAGCATCACTACAAACAAAGCTAGTGGAGGTGATGGAATTCCAGTTGAGCTGTTTCAAATCCTGAAAGATGATGCTGTGAAAGTGCTGCACTCAATATGCCAGCAAATTTGGAAAACTCAGCAGTGGCCACAGGACTGGAAAAGGTCAGTTTTCATTCCAATAAAGAAAGGCAAAACAAAGCAAGGAGGGTTCCTTCAAAGTGACAACTTTTAACCAGCCCAAATTTGCTGGCATATTGAGTGCAGCACTTTCACAGCATCATCTTTCATTTGAAAAGCTCAACTTTCCATCACCTCCACTAGCTTTGTTCTAGTGATGCTTTCTAAGGCCCACTTGACTTCACATTCCAGATGTCTGGCTCTAGATGAGTGATCACACATCATGATTATCTGGGTCATGAAGATCTTTTTTGTACAGTTCTTCTGTGTATTCTTGCCACCTCTTCTTAATATCTTCTGCTTCTGTTAGGTCCATACCATTTCTGTCCTTTATTGAGCCCATCTTTGCATGAAATGTTCCCTTGGTATCTCTAATTTTCTTGAAGAGATCTAGTCTTTCCCATTCTGTGTTTTCCTCTATTTCTTTGCATTGATCGCTGAGAAGGCTTTCTTATCTCTTCTTGCTATTCTTTGGAACTCTGCATTCAGATGCTTATATCTTTCCTTTTCTCCTTTGCTTTTCACTCTCTTCTTTTCACAGCTATTTGTAAGGCCTCCCCAGACAGCCATTTTGCTTTTTGCATTTCTTTTCCATGGGATGGTCTTGATCCCTGTCTCCTGTACAATGTCACGAACCTCATTCCATAGTTCATCAGGCACTCTATCTATCAGATCTAGGCCTTAAATCTATTTCATTCCACTGTATAATCATAAGGGATTTGATTTAGGTCATACCTGAATGGTCTAGCAGTTTTCCCTACTTTCTTCAATTTAAGTCTGAATTTGGCAATAAGGAGTTCATGATCTGAGCCACAGTCAGCTCCTGGTCTTGTTTTTGTTGACTGTATAGAGCTTCTCCATCTTTGGCTGCAAAGAATATAATCAATCTGATTTTGGTGTTGACCATCTGGTGATGTCCATGTGTAGAGTCTTCTCTTGTGTTGTTGGAAGAGGGTGTTTGCTATGACCAGTGCATTTTCTTGGCAAAACTCTATTAGTCTTTGCCCTGCTTCATTCCATTCCAAGGCCAAATTTGCCTGTTACTCCAGGTGTTTCTTGACTTCCTACTTTTGCATTCCAGTCCCCTATAATGAAAAGGACATCTTTTTTGGGTGTTAGTAAAAGGTCTTGTAGGTCTTCATAAAACCATTCAACTTCAGTTCTTCAGCGTTACTGGTTGGGGCATAGACTTGGATAACTGTGATATTGAATGGTTTGCCTTGGAGACAAACAGAGATCATTCTGTCGTTTTTGAGATTGCATCCAAGTACTGCATTTCGGACTCTTTTTTGACCATGATGGCTACTCCATTTCTTCT
>NW_017207545.1:0-4361 GCF_001704415.2 Capra hircus | reverse complement strand
TTCCTCTCGAGTGGAGACGGGTATGTCAGGAACTTCTTGAGTTGCAGTAAAGGTGTGAAGGATCATTGGAATTTCCTAGGTCAGGTGTGATTAGCCTCAGGACGCCTCAGCGGAAATGGGCCTCATCTCGCCTGGAGGGTAGAACCTCCTGGATTTTCTCGAGTTGTGTCAGGTGCACTGGACTTACGACGGGACCTCAGGGACGGCCTGGTGGCATCGGTAAAGGAAATTTCCTTGCGAGTTACTCGGGGGCCTCTCGGGATTCCTCTACCCGTCGATGCCGGGGCCTAAGACCTTGTGTGGAGTCGGTGCCAGGACCTGAGGATTCCTCTCCAGTGCTGACATGGATCTTTGGGTACTTCTGGAATCTCCCCAGGGAAGTCAATCCTCGTCTAGAGTTGGGGCATGCACGTGCCCTTTCCTCCCGAGCTGTAGCAGCAATGTCACGCTTCCCTTCGCATGGAACAAGGGATCTGGGGCATTCCCTCGAGGCTTTCCCAAAACGCTTTCCCCCTGAGGCTTTCCCACAGGGCTGTCCCACGTGCCACCGTGTTGTGAGTCGATCCTCGGCTTGAAAGTCGAGGCAGTGCAGGGAAAACTGGTTTCCCTGGAATGGACTGAGGCATCTGGGGGACTCTGGGAATGGTGGCACGACCCTGGAGTTCCTCTCGCCTTTCCTGTGGAGAGCGCCTCCTCTTTAGATGCGACGGGAACGCCGGGAATTCTTTCCCGACCACGCATGGAAAGGATCCCTCCTCTCGAGATAGGAGGCGGAAACGGGGCTCCTCTGGATGTAGGCGGGACTCACGTGCTTCGTCTCGAGTGGAGACGGGTATGTCGGGGAACTTCTTGATTTGCAGCAAGGGTGTGAAGGACCCGTTGGAAGTTCCAGAGGTTAGGTGTGATTAGCCTCGAGACGCCTCTGCGGAAATGGGCCTCATCTCACCTGGAGGGGAGAACCTCTTGGATTTTTCTCGAGTTGCGGCATGGTGCTCTCGACTTACGACGGGGACCTCAGGGACCCGCTTTTGGTGGCCTCAGGAAAGGCCATTCCCCATGCGAGTTGCTCGGGGCCTCTCGGGATTCCTCTCCCGTCTGATGCCGGGGCCTAAGACCTTGTGTGGAGTCAGTGCCGGAACCTTAGGATTCCTCTCCAGTGCTGACATGGATCTTGGGTGTACTTCTGGAGTCTCCCCAGGGGAGTCAGTCCTCGTCTCGAGTGGGGGCATGCACGTGCACGTGCCTCTCCGAGCTGTAGCATTAGTGTCGCGCTTCCATTCGCGTGGATCAAGGGATCTGTGGCTTTCCCTCGAGGCTTTCCCACGAGGCTTTCCCACGACGCTTTCCCACAGGGCTGTCCCACGTGCCACGGTGGTGTGAGTCGATCCTCGGCTTGAAAAGTCGAGGCAGTACAGGGAAAACAGGTTTCCCTGGAATGGACTGAGGCATCTGGGGGACTCTGGGAATGGTGGCACGACCCTGGAGTTCCTCTCGCCTTTCCTGTGGAGCGCGCCTCCTCTTGAGATGTGACGGGAACACCGGGAATTCTATCCCGACCACGCAGGGAAAGGATCCCTCCTCTCGAGCTAGGAGGCGAAAACGGGGCTCCTCTGGATGTGGGCGGGACTCTCGTGCTTCCTCTCGAGTGGAGACGGTTATGTCGGGGAACTTCTTGAGTTGCAGCAAGGGTGTGAAGGACCCTTTGGAAGTTCCAGAGGTTAGGTGTCATTAGCCTCGAGACGCCTCAGCGGAAATGGGCCGCATCTCGCCTGGAGGGGAGAACCTCCTGGATTTTCTCGAGTTGCGGCAGGTGCTCTCCACTTACGACTGGGACATCAGGGACCCGCTCTGGTGGCCTCAGGAAAGGCCAGTCCCCATGCGAGTTGCTCGGGGCCTCTCGGGATTCCTCTCCCGTCGATGCCGGGGCCTAAGACCTTGTGTGGAGTCGGTGCCGGAACCTGATCATTCCTCTCCAGTGCTGACATGGATCTTGGGGTACTTCTGGAGTCTCCCCAGGGGAGTCAGTCCTCGTCTCGAGTGGGGACATGCACGTGCGCTTTCCTCCCGAGCTGTAGCAGCAGTGTCATGCTTCCCTTCGCGTGGATCAAGGGATCAGGGGCTTTCCCTCGAGGCTTTCCCACGAGGCTTTCCCACGAGGCTTTCCCACAGGGCTGTCCCACGTGCCACCGTGGTGTGAGTCGATCCTCGGCTTGAAAGTCGAGGCAGTGCATGGAAAACAGGTTTCCCTGCAATTGACTGAGACATCTGGTTGACTCTGGGAATGGTGGCACGAACCTGGAGTTCCTCTCGCCTTTCCTGTGGAGAGTGCCTCCTCTTGAGATTCGACGGGAACGCCGGGAATTCTTTCCCGACCACGCATGGAAAGGATCCCTCCTCTCAAGCTAGGAGGCAGAAACGGGGCTCCTCTGGATGTGGCCGGGACTCTCGTGCTTCCTCTCAAGTGGAGACGGGTATGTCGGGGAACTTCTTGATTTGCAGCAAGGGTGTGAAGGACACGTTGGAAGTTCCAGAGGTTAGGTGTGATTAGCCTCGAGAGGCCTCTGCGGAAATGTGCCTCATCTCGCCTGGAGGGGACAACCTCCTGGATTTTCTCGAGTTGCGGCAGGTGCTCTCGACTTACGATGGGGACCTCAGGGACCCGCTCTGGTGGCATCAGGAAATGCCATTCCCCATGCGAGTTGCTCGGGGGCATCTCGGGATTCCTCTCCCGTCGATTCCGGGGCCTGAGACCTCGTGTGGAGTCAGTGCCGGAACCTGAGGATTTCTCTCCAGTGCTGACATGGATCTTGGGGTACTTCTGGAGTCTCCCCAGGGGAGTCAGTCCTCTTCTCGAGTGGGGGCATGCACGTGCGCGTGCCTCTCGAGCTGTAGCATTAGTGTCGCGCTTCCATTCGCGTGGATCAAGGGATCTGTGGCTTTCCCTCGAGGCTTTCCCACGAGGCTTTCCCACGACGCTTTCCCACAGGGCGGTCCCACGTGCCACCGTGGTGTGAGTCGATCCTCAGCTTGAATGTCGACGCAGTGCTGGGAAAACAGGTTTCCCTGGAATGGACGGAGACATCTGGGGGACTCTGGGAATGGTGGCACGACCCTGGAGTTCCTCTCGCCTTTCCTGTTGAGAGAGCCTCCTCTTGAGATGCGACGGAAATGCCGGGAATTCTTTTCCCGACCACGCAGGGAAAGGATCCCTCCTCTCGAGCTAGGAGGCGGAAACGGTGTTGCTCTGGATGTGGGCGGGACTCCCGTGCTTCCTCTCGAGTGGAGACCGGTATGTCGGGGAACTTCTGAGTTGCAGCAAGGGTGTGAAGGACCCTTTTAAGTTCTAAAGGTTAGGTGTGATTAGCCTTGAGACGCCTCAGCGAAAATGGGCCTCATCTCGCCTCGATGGGAGAACCTCCTGGATTTTCTCGAGTTGCGGCAGGTGCTCTCAACTTACGACGGGGACCGCAAGGACCCCCTCCGGTAGCCTCAGGAAAGGCCAGTCCCCATGCGAGTTGCTCGGTGTCCTCTCGGGATTCCTCTCCCTTCGATGCCGGGGCCTAAGATCTTGTGTGGAGTGGGTGCCGGAACCTGAGGATTCCTCTCCAGTGCTGACATGGATCTTGGGGTACTTCTGGAGTCTCCCCTGGGGAGTCAGTCCTCGTCTCGAGTGGGGGCATGCACGTGCGCTTTCCTCCCGTGCTGTAGCAGCAGTGTCACTCTTCCCTTCGCGTGGATCAAGGGATCTGTGCCTTTCCCTCGAGGCTTTCCCACGAGGCTTTCCCACGAGGCTTTTCCCACAGGGCTGTCCCACGTGTCACCGTGGTGCGAGACGATCCTCGGCTTGAAAGTCGAGGCAGTGCAGGGAAAACAGGTTTCCCTGGAATGGACTGAGACATCCAGGGGACTCTGGGAATGGTGGCACGACCCTGGAGTTCCTCTCGCCATTCCTGTGGAGCGCGCCTCCTCTTGAGATGTGACGGGAACACCGGGAATTCTTTCCCGACCACGCAGGGAAAGGATCCCTCCTCTCGAGCTAGGAGGCGGAAACGGGCCCCTCTGGATGTGGGCGGGACTCTCGGTGCTTCCTCTCGAGTGGAGACAGTATGTCGGGGAACTTCTTGAGTTGCAGAAAGGGTGTGAAGACCCTTTGGAAGTTCCAGAGGTTAGGTGAATATCCTGGAGACGCCTCAGCGGAAATGGGCCTCATCTCGCCTGGAGGGGAGAACCTCCTGGATTTCTCGATTGCGGCAGGTGCTCTCGACTTACGACGGGACCTCAGGGACCGCTCTGGTGGCCTCAGTGACGAAAACCCAGTGCACATGCGAGTGGCTCGGGGCCTCTCGGGATTCCTCTCACTT
>NW_017207544.1:0-4361 GCF_001704415.2 Capra hircus | reverse complement strand
CAGATTGTGTGCTTGATTACTGGACCAGCTCAGCCGAAAATAGCCCACTGAAGAGCGTGTATTGGATTGAAAATCATCAATAGTCTAAGTGATCACTGAAACAACTGGAGAGCTGTCTTCCTGTTTTACGGCAGAGAATGACTCAGAGTGATACTGTGATTATAATGGAAAAGGCACAATATTAGAGCGTCAGCTCTATCTGTGGGGATCAGGGCACCAGTTCTATCTATGTTCTGAGCTCAGGATATTTGCTCTGTTCTCTCAGCATGGCTGTGAGGATCCTATCAAATGTGGTATCAGTTCAGTAAGTTCAGTCGCTCAGTCGTGTCCGACTCTTTGTGACCCCATGAATCGCAGCACGCCAGCCTCCCTGTCCATCACCAACTCCCAGAGTTCACTCAGACTCACGTCCATCGAGTCCGTGATGCCATCCAGCCATCTCATCCTCTGTCGTCCCCTTCTCCTCCTGCCCCCAATCCTCCAGCATCAGTCTTTTCCAATGAGTCAACTCTCCGCATGAGGTGGCCAAAGTACTAGAGTTTCAGCTTTAGCATCATTCCTTCCAAAGAAACCTCAGGGCTGATCTCCTTCAGAATGGAGTGGTTGGATCTCCTTGGCAGTCCAAGGGACTCTCAAGAGTCTTCTCCAACACCACAGTTCAAAACATCAATTCTTCAGCACTCACTTTCTTCACAGTCCAACTCTCACATCCATACATGACCACAGGAAGAACCATAGCCTTGGCTAGATGGACCTTAGTCGGCAAGAAATGTCTCTGCTTTTGAATATACTATCTAGGTTGGTCATAACTTTTCTTCCAAGGAGTAAGCGTCTTTTAATTTCATGGCTGCAGTCACCATCTGCAGTGATTTTGGAGCCCCCAAAAATAAAGTCTGACACTGTTTCCACTGTTTCCCCATCTATTTCCCATGAAGTGATGGGATGCCATGATCTTCGTTTTCTGAATGTTGAGCTTTAAGCCAACTTTTTCACTCTCCTCTTTCATCAAGAGGCTTTTTAGTTCCTCTTCACTTTCTGCCACAGGGTGGTGTCATCTGCATATCTGAGGTTATTGATATTTCTCCTGGCAATCTTGATTCCAGTTTGTGCTTCTTCCAGCCCAGCGTTTCTCATGATGTACTCTGCATAGAAGTTAAATAAGCAGGGTGACAATATACAGCCTTGACGGACTCCTTTTCCTATTTGAAACCAGTCTGTTGTTCCATGTCCAGTTCTAACTGTTGCTTCCTGACCTGCATACAGGTTTCTCAAGAGGCAGGTCAGGTTGGTCTGGTATTCCCATCTCTTTCAGAATTTTCCACAGTTTCTTGTGATCCACACAGTCAAAGGCTTTGGCATAGTCAATAAAGCAAAAATAGATGTTTTTCTGGAACTCTCTTGCTTTTTCCATGATCAGCGGATGTTGGCAATTTGATCTCTGGTTCCTTTGCCTTTTCTAAAACCAGCTTGATCATCAGGAAGTTCATGGTTCACGTATTGCTGAAGCCTGGCTTGGAGAATTTTGAGCATTGCTTACTAGCAAGTGAGATGAGTGCATAGTTTGAGCCTCTTTTGCATTGCCTTTCTTTGGGATTGAATGAAAAGACCTTTCCAGTCGGCCACTGATGTTGCCTACGACGGTGAAAAGCTGCACTCAATACGCCAGCACATTTGGAAAACTCAGCAGTGCCGCGGACTGGAAAGGTCAGTTTTCATTCCAATCCCAAAGAAAGGCAATGCAAAAGAATGCTCAAACTACCGCACGACTGCACTCATCTCACTTGCTAGTAAAGCAATGCTCAAAATTCTCCAAGCCAGGCTTCAGCAATACGTGAACCATGAACTTCCTGATGATCAAGCTGGTTTTAGAAAAGCAAAGGAACCAGAGATCAAATTGCCAACATCCGCTGGATCATGGAAAAAGCAAGAGAGTTCCAGAAAAACATCTATTTTTGCTTTATTGACTATGCCAAAGCCTTTGACTGTGGATCACAAAAACTGTGGAAAATTCTGAAAGAGATGGGAATACCAGACCACCTGACCTGCCTCTTGAGAAACCTGTATGCAGGTCAGGAAGCAACAGTTAGAACTGGACATGGAACAACAGACTGGTTCCAAATAGGAAAAGGAGTCCGTCAAGGCTGTATATTGTCACCCTGCTTATTTAACTTCTATGCAGAGTACATCATGAGAAACGCTGGGCTGGAAGAAGCACAAACTGGAATCAAGATTGCCAGGAGAAATATCAATAACCTCAGATATGCAGATGACACCACCCTTATGGCAGAAAGTGAAGAGGAACTAAAAAGCCTCTTGATGAAAGAGGAGAGTGAAAAAGTTGGCTTAAAGCTCAACATTCAGAAAACGAAGATCATGGCATCCCATCACTTCATGGGAAATAGATGGGAAACAGTGGAAACAGTGTCAGACTTTATTTTGGGGCTCCAAAATCACTGCAGATGGTGACTGCAGCCATGAAATTAAAAGACGCTTACTCCTTGGAAGAAAAGTTATGACCAACCTAGATAGTATATTCAAAAGCAGAGACATTTCTTTGCCGACTAAGGTCCATCTAGCCAAGGCTATGGTTCTTCCTGTGGTCATGTATGGATGTGAGAGTTGGACTGTGAAGAAAGCTGAGTGCTGAAGAATTGATGCTTTTGAACTGTGGTGTTGGAGAAGACTCTTGAGAGTCCCTTGGACTGCAAGGAGATCCAACCACTCCATTCTGAAGGAGATCAGCCCTGAGATTTCTTTGGAAGGAATGATGCTAAAGCTGAAACTCTAGTACTTTGGCCACCTCATGCGGAGAGTTGACTCATTGGAAAAGACTGATGCTGGGAGGGATTGGGGGCAGGAGGAGAAGGGGACGACAGAGGATGAGATGGCTGGATGGCATCACGGACTCGATGGACGTGAGTCTGAGTGAACTCTGGGAGTTGGTGATGGACAGGGAGGCCTGGCATGCTGCGATTCATGGGGTCACAAAGAGTCGGACACGACTGAGCGACTGAACTTACTGAACTGATACCACATTTGATAGGATCCTCACAGCCATGCTGAGAGACAGAGCAAATATCCTGAGCTCAGAACATAGATAGAACTGGTGCCCTGATCCCCACAGATAGAGCTGACCTCTAATATTGTGCCTTTTCCATTATAATCACAGTATCACTCTGAGTCATTCTCTGCCGTAAAACAGGAAGACAGCCTCTCCAGTTGTTTCAGTGATCACTTAGACTATTGATGATTTTCAATCCAATACACGCTCTTCAGTGGGCTATTTTCTGGCTGAGCTGGTCCAGTAATCAAGCACACAATCTGAATAATCTTGGCTCTTAGGAGAGACAAGAGAATAAGATTTCTTACTGTTTCACACAAACAACTTCATACTGGAATTCCAGGCACTTTGTTATTTTTTCAAATAGTTTTACTGTGATCCTTTCTTTCCCACAGATTTCTAAGTGGAAACCTGATTTTGAGGCTCCTGCAAAAGTATTGATTTATCTGGGAAGGAGGTATAAGTGATCCACATTTACCAGTATTACCATTCCCCTGGATCTAAAAATGAGCAGGAATTGTTCCCAATAAAAACCAGGACTTGCTCTTTAAACTAGGCTTCTCTATCATCTCAGTTTCCCTGACCTTGACCTCTTCCTTTAGATCTCTTGGAGATTATTTAATAATAACAAACAAAGCTTTCACTCATTTCCCTAGTATTGTATATTATTCCCTTATGTGAATTCCCAGTAATTAATGGGACAGCTTAATAATAAATTCAAGTCTGAAGGCAGAATAGAATATATTAATTAGTGATGAATAATAAACATGTCTCCAAGACCATGCATTTAATCTTCTTTTTATACAGAATGTTTATAAATATGGTGATTTTACTTGCCTGTCTTCATGGAGAAAACTGTAACTAGAATTCCAGATGAAGATGGATGGGTTGAAATTCCTCAGTCATAGATCTATAATATGCATAATCACAAGTTGGGAATCAGGTCATCTGTATTACAATTTACAGGAATATCCGTATAGAAGAGAACCATGTTCAGTGTATAACCTGAGAGCTGTAAAACCTTGGCAAATGTTACCCAAATGTAGGCCTTTCCTCAAGAACAAAAACAAGAGCAAAAGCTTGCTGTTTCCCCCTTTTCTTTTCCATCTGTGTGTAGAAGAGATAGAAATATTTTACACTCTACATTCATTTTATATATATATTATTATTGAAACATAGTTGACTTGCAATATTGTATTAATTTCTGCTGTAGAGCAAAGGGGTTCAGTTATACAAATACATGCATTATTTTGTATACATTGTTTTCCATTATGGTTTGTCATAGGATACTGAGTGTAGT
>NW_017207543.1:0-4362 GCF_001704415.2 Capra hircus | reverse complement strand
GGAAACGGGGCTACTCTGGATGAGGCGGGACTCTCGTGCTTCTCTCCAGTGGAGACGGGTATGTTGGGGAACTTCTTGAGTTGCAGGAAGGGGGTGAAGGACCCTTTGGAAAGTCAAAAAGGTTAGGTGTGATTAGCCTCGAGATGCCTCAGCGGAAATGGGCCTAAATCTCGCCTGGAAGGGAGAACTCCTGGATTTTCTCGAGGTGCGGCAGGTGCTCTCGACTTACAATGGGGACCTCAGGGACCCGCTCTGGTGGCCTCAGGAAAGGCCAGTCCCCATGCGAGTAATTCGGGGGCCTCTAGGGCCTCCTCTCCCGTGCGTGCCGGGGCTAAGACCTTGTGTAGAGTCGGTGCGGAACCTGAGCATTCCTCTCCAGTGCTGACATGGATTTTTGGGGTACTTTTGGAGTCTCCCTTGGGGAGTCAGTCCTCGTCTCGTTTGGGGGCATGCAAGTGTGCTTTCCTGCCGAGATGGGGCAGCAGTGTCATGTTTCCCGTCGAGTGATCAAGGAATCAGTGGCTTTTCGTCGAGTCTTTTCCACAAGGCTTTCCCACGAGGCTTTTCCACAGGGCTGTCCCACGTGCCAACGTGGTGTGAGTCGATCCTCGGCTTGAAATTCGAGGCAGTGCAGGGAATACAGGTTTCCCTGGAATGGACTGAGACCTCTGGGGGACTATCAGATTGGTGACACACCCTGGAGTTCCGCTCGCCTTTCCTGTGGAGAGGGCCTCCTCTTGAGATGCGACGGGAACGCCGGGAATTCTTTCCCGAGAACACAGGGAAAGGATCCTCCTCTCGAGCTAGGAGGCGGAAACGGGGCTCCTCTAGATGTGGGCGGGAATCTCGTGCTTCCTCGAGTGGAGACGGGTATGTCAGGGAACTTCTTGAGTTGCAGCAAGGGTGTGAAGGACCCTTTGGAAGTTCCATAGGTTAGGTGTGATTAGCCTCGAGACGCCTCTGGGAAATGGGCTCATCTCGCCTGGAGGGGAGTACTTCCTGAATTTTCTCGAGTTGTGGCAGGGCCTCGACTTACGACGGGGACCTAAGGGACCGCGCTCTGGTGGCCTCAGGAAAGGCCAGTCCACATGCGAGTTGATTGGGGCCTCTCGGATTCCTCTCTCGTCGACGTCAGGGCCTAAGATCTTGTATGGAGTCCGTGCGGAACCTGAGCATTCCTCTCCAGTGCAGACATGGATCCTGGGTACTTCTGGAGTCTCCCCAGGGGAGTCAGTCCTCGTCTCGAGCGCGGGCATGCACGTGCGCTTTCCTCCCGAGCTGTAGCACAAGTGTCACGCTTCCCTTCGCGTGGATCAAGAGATCTGTGGCTTTCTCTGAGGCTTTCACACGACGAGGCTTCCCACGAGGCTTTCTCACAGGGCTGTCCCACGATGCCACCGTGGTGTGAGTCGATCCTCGGCTTGAAAGTCGAGACAGTGCAGGGAAAACAGTTTCCCTGGAATGGACTGAGACATCTGGGGGACTCTGGAATGGTGTCACGACCCTGGAGTTCCTCTCGCCTTTCCTGTGGAGAGCGTCTCCTCTTGTGATGCGACGGGAACGCCGGGAATTCTTTCCCGAACACGCAGGGAAAAGGATCCCTCCTCTCGAGCTAGGAGGCGGAAACGGGGCTCCTCTGGATGTGGGCAGAACTCTCCTGCTTCCTCTCGAGTGGAGACGGGTATGTCGGGATCTTCTTGAGTTGCAGCAAGGGTGTGAAGTCGCTTTGGGAGCTCCAGAGGTTAGGTGTGATTAGCCTCGAGATGCCTCAGCGGAAATGGCACTCATCTCGCCTGGAGGGGAGAACCTCCTGGATGTTCTCGAGTTTCGGCAGGTGCTCTCGACTTTCGACGGGGACCTCAGGGACCCGCTCTGGTGGCCTCAGGAAAGGCCATTCCCCATGGGAGTTGCTCGGGGGCTCTTGGGATTCCTCTCCGTCGATGCTGCGGCCTAAGACTCGTGTGGAGTCGGTGCAGAACCTGAGGATTCCTCTCCAGTGCTGACATGGATCTTGGGGTACTTCTGGAGTCTCCCCAGGAGACTCAGTCCTCGTCTCGAGTGGGGGCATGCACGTGCGCTTTCCTCCGAGCTGTAGCAGCAGTGTCACGTCACGCTTCCCTTCGCGTGGATCAAGGGATCTGTGGCTTTCCCTCGAGGCTTTCCCACGAGGCTTTCCCACAGGGCTGCCCCACGTGCCACCGTGGTGTGAGTCTATCTTCGGCTTGAAAGTCGACGCAGTGCAGGGAAAACAGGTTTCCTGTAATGGACTGAGACACCTGGTTGTCTCTGGGAATGGTGTCACGACCCTGGAGTTCCTCTCGCCTTTCCTGTGGAGAGCGCCTCCTCTTGAGATGCGACGGGAACGCCGGAATTCTTTTCCCGACCAAGCAGGGAAAGGATCCCTCATCTCAGGCTAGGACTCGGAAACGGGGCTCCTCTGGATGTGGCCGGGACTCTCGTGCTTCCTCTCAAGTGGAGACGGGTATGTCGGGGAACTTCTTGAGTTGCAGCAAGGGTGTGAAGAACCCTTTGGAAGTTCCAGAGGTTAGGTGTGATTAGCCTCGAGACGCCTCAGCGGAAATGGGCCTCATCTCGCCTGGAGGGGAGAACCTCCTGGATTTTCTCGAGGTGCAGCAGGTGCTCTCGACTTACTACGGGGACCTCAGGGACCCGCTCTGGTGGCCTCAGGAAAGGCCAGTCCCCATGCTAGTTGCTCGGGGGCCTCTCGGGATTCCTCTCCCGTCTATGCCGGGGCATAAGATCTTGTGTGGAGTCGGTGCCGGAACCTTAGCATTCCTCTCCAGTGCTGACATGAATCTTGGGGTTCTTCTGTAGTCTCCCCAGTGGAGTCAGTCCTCGTCTCGAGTGGGGGCATGCACATGCGCTTTCCTCTCGAGCTGTAGCAGCAGTGTCACGCTTCCCTTCGCGTGGATCAAGGGATCTGTGGCTTTCCCTCGAGGCTTTCCAACGAGGCTTTCCCACAGGGCTGTCCCACGTGCCACCGTGGTGTGAGTCGATCTTCGCTTGAAAGTCGAGGCAGTGCAGGGAAAGCAGGTTTCCCTGGAATGGACTGAGACATCCTGGGGACTCTGGGAATGTGGAACGACCCTGGAGTTCCTTTCGCCTTTCCTGTGGAGAGCGCCTCCTCTTGAGATGCGACGGAAACGCCAGGAATTGTTTCCCGACCACGCAGGGAAAGGATCCCTCCTCTCGAGCTAGGAGGCGGAAACGGGCTCCTCTGGATGTGGCGGGACTCTCGTGCTTCCTCTCGAGTGTAGACGGGTATGTCGGGGATCTTCTTGAGTTGCAGCAAGGGTGTGAAGTCGCTTTGGGAGCTCCAGAGGTTAGGTGTGATTAGCCTCGAGATGCCTCAGCGGAAATGGGCCTCATCTCGCCTGGAGGGGAGAACCTCCTGGATGTTCTCGAGTTGGGGCAGGTGCTCTCGACTTACGACGGGGACCTCAGGGACCCGCTCTGGTGGCCTCTGGAAAGGCCAGTCCCCAAGCGAGTTGTTCGGGGGCCTCTCGGGATTCCTCTCCGTCGATGCCGGGGCCTAAGATCTTGTGTGGAGCCGGTGCCGGAACCTGAGTATTCCTCTCCAGTGCTGACGTGGATCTGGGGGGACTTCTGGAGTCTCCCCAGTAGAGTCAGTCCTCCTCTCGAGTGGGGGCATGCACGTGCGCTTTCCTTCCGAGCTGTAGCAGCAGTGTCATGCTTCCTTCGCGTGGATCAAGGGATCTGTGGCTTTCCCTCGAGGCTTTCCCACGAGGCTTTCTGCCGGGGTCCAGCCCCGTGGATCCAGGGAATTCGAAGGGTGGACGGCGTTGGCGTGGAAAGACTTGTTTGTTTATTAATGTAAGATTAGATTAAGAAACTATAGTGTAATAAGAAGATTAAGTGGACGAAGAGGGCTGAATAGCTTGGTTTACGCGAAGGCCAATAAAATTCCAGACAAGGAATTTGCACCATCTACGTTGGGCCACCGGCGCCCGCTTGAATATCTAAGGGTGCTTCGCCTTAAGCTCCCTTTGGTGCGGGTCTTAACAGCCGGGGCAAGTAAGTAGACCTGGCGAGCCTCCGCGCCCCAGATGGAGATTCAGCCTGAAGTTAAAGTAAAGAGCAGAGAGAGGGAAGGGGAGAGAAGAGGAGAGAGAGAGACATGGGGGGAGCCAGAGTCCCAAGAAACCAGGCCGAGAGACTAGTTCGAGAAACTGATCCGATCCTTTATTGTTCAGAAGGCCTTTTATACTTTTGATAAAACATGGAGATCAATGGGTAACACAGAATTATGTAGCGTTCGCAGCCCAGACTCTTTCTATACATCATTTTGTATACAAAAGGTCTCAGTGATTTACATTATCT
>NW_017207542.1:0-4362 GCF_001704415.2 Capra hircus | reverse complement strand
GTTTCCCTGCACTGCCTCGACTTTCAAGCCGAGGATCGACTCACACCACGGGTGCACTTGGACAGCCCTGTGGGAAGCCTCGTGCGAAAGCCTCATGGGAAAGCCTCGAGCGAAAGTCACAGATCCCTTGATCCACGCTAAGGAAGCGTGACACTGTGCTACAGCTCGGAGGAAAGCGCCCGTGCAAGCCCTCACTCGAGACGAGGACTGATTTCCCTGGGGAGACTCCAGAAGTACCCAAGATCCATGTCGGCACTGGAGAGGAATCTCAGGTTCCGGCACTGACTCCACACAAGGTCTTAGGACCCAGCATCGATGGGAGTGGAATCCCGAGAAGGCCGCGAGCAACTCGCATGGGGACTGGCCTTTCCTGAGGCCACCAGAGCGGGACTCTGAGGTCCCCGTCGTAAGTCGAGAGCACCTGCCCCAAACTCGAGAAAATCCAGGAGGTTCTCCCTCCAGGCGAGATGAGGCCCATTTCCGCTGAGGCGTATCGAAGCTAATCACATCTAACGTCTGGAACTTCCAAAGGGTCCTTCACACCCTTGCTGCAACTCAAGAAGTTCCCCGACATACCCGTCTCCACTCGAGAAGAAGCTCGAGAGTCCCGCCAATATCCAGAGGAACCCCGTTACCGCCCCTAGCTCGAGAGGAGGGATCCTTTCCCTGCGTGTTCGGAAAGAATCCCCGGCGTTTCCGTCGCATCTCAAGAGGAGGCGCTCCCACAGGAAAGGCGAGAGGAATCCCAGGGTCGTGCCACATTCCCTGAGTCCACCAGATGTCTCAGTCCATTCCAGGGAAAACTGTTTTCCCTGCACTGCCTCGACTTCCAAGCCGAGGATCGACTTACACCACGGTGGCACGTGGGACATCCCTGTGGGAAAGCCTCGTGGAAAGCCTCGTTGGAAAGCCTCGAGGGAAAGCCCTGATCCCTTGATCCACGCGAAGGGAAGCGTGACACTGCTGCTACAGCTCGGGAAAAGCGCCGTGCATGCCCCCACTCGAGACGAGGACTGACTTCCCTGGGAAGTCCCAGAAGTACCCCAAGATCCATGTCGGCAATGGAGAGGAATCCTCAGGTTCGGGCACTGACTCCACACAAGGTCTTAGGACCAGCATCAAGGGGAGTCGAATCCCGAGAGGCCCGGGAGCAACTCGCATGGGGACTGGCCTTTCCTGAGGCCACCAGAGCGGGACTCTGAGGTCCCCGTCGTAAGTCGAGAGCACCTGCCGCAACTCGAGAAAATCCAGGAGGTTCTCCCCTCCAGGCGAGATGAGGCCATTTGTGCTGAGGCGTCTCGAGGCTAATCACATCTAACATCTGGAACTTCCAAAGGGTCCTTCACACCCTTGCTGCAACTCAAATAGTTCCCCAACATACCCGTCTCCACTCGAGAGGAAGCACGAGAGTCCCGCCACATCCAGAGGAGCCCCGTTTCCGCCTCCTAGCTCGAGAGGAGGGATCCTTTCCCTGCGTGATCGGGAAAGAATTCCCGGCGTTCCCGTCTCATATCAAGAGGAGGCGCTCTCCACAGGAAAGGCGAGAGGAACTCCAGGGTCGTGCCACCATTCCCAGAGTCCCCAGATGTCTCAGTCCATTCCAGGGAAACCTGTTTTCCCTGCACTGCCTCGACTTTCAAGCCGAGGATCCACTCACACCACGGTGGCACGTGGGACAGCCCTGTGGGGAAAGCCTCGTGGGAAAGGAGGGGAAGCCACAGATCCCTTGATCCACGCGAAGGGAAGCGCGACACTGCTGCTACAGCTCGGAAGGAAAGCGCACGTGCATGCCCCCACTCGAGACAAGGACTGACTCCCCTGGGGAGACTCCAGAAGTACCCCAAGATCAATGTCAGCACTGGAGAGGAATCCTCAGGTTCTGGCACCGACTCACACAAGGTCTTAGGCCCCGGCATCGACGGGAGAGGAATCCTGAGAGGCCCCCGAGCAACTCGCATGGGGACTGGCCTTTCCTGAGGCCACCAGAGCGGGTCCCTGAGGTCCCCGTCGAAGTCGAGAGCAACTGCCGCAACTCGAGAAAATCCAGGAGGTTCTCCCCTCCAGGCGAGATGAGGCCATTTCCGCTGAGGCGTCGAGGCTAATCACATCTAACGTCTGGAACTTCCAAAGGGTCCTTCACACCCTTGCTGCAACTCAAGAAGTTCCCCGACATACCCGTCTCCACTCGAGAGGAAGCTCGAGAGTCCCTCCAATATCCAGAGAAGCCCCGTTTCCGCCCCCTAGCTCGAGAGGCGGGATCCTTTCCCTGCGTGGTCGAGAAAGAATTCCTGGCGTTCCCGCCGCATCTCAAGAGGAGGCGCTCTCCACAGGAAAGGCGCGAGGAACTCCAGGGTCATGCCACCATTCCCAGAGTCCCCCAGATGTCTCAGTCCACTCCAGGGAAACCTGTTTTCCCTGCACTGCCTCGACGTTCAAGCCGAGGATCGACTCACACAATGGTGGCACGTGGGACAGCCCTGTGGGAAAGCCTCGTGGGAAAGCCTCGAAAGCCTCGAGGGAAAGCCACACATCCCTTGATCCACGCGAAGGGAAGGGCAACACTCTGCTAAAACACGGGAGGAAAGTGCACGTGCATGCCCCTACTCGAGACGAGGACTGACGCCCCTGGCGAGACTCCAGAAGTAGCCCAAAATCAATGTCAGCACTGGAGAGGAATCCTCAGGTTTCGGCACTGACTCCACACAAGGTCTTAGGCCCCAGCATCGAAGGGAGAGGAATCCGAGAGGTCCCCGAGCAACTCGCATGGGGACTGTCCTTTCCTGAGGCCACCAGAGCGGGTCCCTGAAGTCCCCGTCGTAAGTCGAGAGCACCTGTGCCAACTCGAGAAAATACAGGAGGTTCTCCCCGCCAGGCGAGATGAGGCCATTTCCGCTGAGGCGTCTCGAGGCTAATCACACCTAACCTCTGGAACTCCCAAAGGGTCCTTCACACTTTTGCTGCAACTTAAGAAGTTCCCCGACATACCCGGCTCCACTCGAGAGGAAGCACGAGAGTCCCGCCCACATCCAGAGGAGCCCCGTTTCTATCTCATAGCTCGAGAGGAGGGATACTTTCCCTGCGTGTTCGGGAAAGAATTCCGGCGTTCCCGTCGCATCTCAAGAGGAGGCTCTCTCCACAGGAAAGGCGAGAGTAACTCCAGGGTCGTGCCACCATTCCCACAGTCCCCCAGATGTCTCAGTCTATTCCAGGGAAACCTGTTTTCCCTGCACTGCCTCGACTTTCATGCCGAGGATCGACTCACACCACGGTGGCACTTGGGACAGCCCTGTGGGAAAGCCTCGTGCGAAAGCCTCATGGGAAAGCCTCGAGCGAAAGTCACAGATCCCTTGATCCACGCGAAGGGAAGCGTGACACTGTGCTACAGCTCGGGAGGAAAGCGCCTGTGCAAGCCCTCACTCGAGACGAGGACTGATTTCCCTGGGGAGATTCCAGAAGTACCCCAAGATCCATGTCGGCACTGGAGAGGAATCCTCAGGTTCCGGCACTGACTCCACACAAGGTCTTAGGACCCAGCATCGACGGGAGTGGAATCCCGAGAAGGCCGCGAGCAACTCGCATGGGGACTGGCCTTTCCTGAGGCCACCAGAGCGGGACTCTGAGGTCCCCGTCGTAAGTCGAGAGCACCTGCCGCAACTCGGGAAAATCCAGGAGGTTCTCCCCTCCAGGCGAGATGAGGCGCATTTGTGCTGAGGCATCTCAGGGTAATCAGACCTAACCTCTGCAACTTCCAAAGGGTCCTTCACAACCTTGCTGCAACTCAAGAAGTTGCCCGACATACCCGTCTCCACTCGAGAGGAAGCACGAGAGTCCCGCCACATCCAGAGGAGCCCCGTTTCCGCCTCCTAGCTCGAGAGGAGGATCCTTTTACTGCGTGGTCGGGAAAGAATTCCTGCCATTTCCGTCGCATCTCAAGAGAAGGTACTCTTCACAGGAAAGGTGAGAGGAACTTCAGGGACGTGCCACCATTCCCAGAGTCCCCCAGATGTCTCAGTCCATTCCAGGGAAACCAGTTTTCCCTTTACTGCCTCGACTTTCAGCCGAGATCGACTCACACCACGGTGGTCACTTGGGACAGCCCTGTGGGAAAGCCTGATGGGAAAGCCTCGCAGGTAAGCCCTCGAGGGAAAGACAAGATCCCTTGATCCACGCGAAGGGAAGCGTGACACTGCTGCTACAGCTCAGGAGGAAAGCGCACGTGCATGCCCCCACTGAAGTCGAGGACTGACTCCCCTGGGGAGACTCCAGAAGTACCCCAAGATCCATGTCAGCACTGGAGAGGAATGCTCAGGTTCCGGCACGACTCCACACAAGATCTTAGGCCCCGTATCGACGGGAGAGGAA
>NW_017207541.1:0-4362 GCF_001704415.2 Capra hircus | reverse complement strand
CCACATCCAGAGGACCCACGTTTCCGCTCATAGTTCGAGGAGGCATCCTTTCCCTGCGTGGTCGGGAAAGGATTCCCGGCGTTCCCGTCATATCTCAAGAGGAGGCGCTCTCCATAGAAATGGCGAGAGGAACTCCAGGGTCGTGCCACCATTCCCAGAGGCCCAGATGTCTCAGTCCATTCCAGGGAAACCTGTTTTCCCTGCACTGCCTCGACTTTCCAGCCGAGGATAGACTCACACATCGGTGGCACGTGGGACAGCCCTGTGGGAAAGCCTCGTGGGAAAGCCTCGTGGGAAAGCCTCGAGGGAAAGCCACAGATCCCTTGATGCTGCGAAGGAAGCGTGACACAGCTGCTAAATCTCGGGAGGAAAGCGCACCTGGATGCCCCCACTCGAGACGAGGACTGACTCCCCTGGGGAGACTCCAGAAGTTCCCAAGATATATGTCAGCACTGGAGAGGAATCCTCAGGTTTCCGGCACCGACTCCACACAAGGTCTTAGGCCCCGGCATCAAAGGAGAGGAATCCCGAGAGGCCCCCGTGCAACTCGCATGGGGACTGGCTTCTCCTGAGGCCAACAGAGCGGTCCCTGAGGTCCCCGACGTAAGTCGAGAACACCTACCGCAACTCGAGAAAATCCAGGAGGTTCTCCCCTCCAGGCGAGATGAGGCTCATTTCCGCTGAGGTGTTTCGAGGCTAATCACACCTAACCTCAGGAACTTCCAATGTGTAATTCACACCCTTGCGGCAACTCAAGAAGTTCCTCGACATACCCGTCTCCACTCGAGAGGAAGCACGAGAGTCCTGCCCACATCCAGAGGAGCCCCGTTTCCGCCTCCTGGCACGAAAGGAGGGATCCTTTCTGTCCGTGGTCGGTCAAGAATTCCCGGCGTTCCCGTCGCATCTCAAGACGAGGCGCTCTCCACAGAAAAGGCGAGAGGAACTCCAGGGTCGTGGCAACATTCCCAGAGTCCCCCAGATGTCTCAGTCCATTCCAGGGAAACCTGTTTTCCCTGCACTGCCTCTACTTTCAAGCCGAGGATCGATTCACACCAAGGTGGTACATGGACAGCCCTGTGGAAAGCCTCGTGGGGAAAGTCTCCTGGGAAAGCCTCGAGGGAAAGCCACAGATCCCTTGATCCACGCGAAGGAAGGGCCACACTGCTGCTACAGCTCGGGAGGAAAGCGCACGTGCATGCCCCACTCGAGACGAGGACTGACTCCCCTGGAGAGACTCCAGAAGTACCCCAAGATCCATGTCAGCACTGGAGAGGAATCCTCAGGTTCCGGCACCGACTCCACACAAGGTCTTAGGCCCCAGCATCGACGGGAGAGGAATCCCGAGAGGCCCCGAGGAATTCTCATGGGGACTGGCCTTTCCTGAGGCCACCAGAGCGGGTCCCTGAGGTCCCAGTCGTAAGTCGAGAGCACCTGCCGCAACTCGAGAAAATCCAGGAGGTTCTCCCCGCCAGACGAGATGAGGCCCATTTCCGCTGAGGCGTCTCGAGGCTATTCACACTTAACCTCTGGAACTTCCAAAGGGTCCTTCACACCATTTCTGCAAATCAAGATGTTCCCCGACATACCCGTCTCCACTAGAGAGGAAGCACGAGAGTCCGCGCCCACATCCAGAGGAGCCCCGTTTCCGCCTCCTAGCTCGAGAGGAGGGATCCTTTCCCTGCGTGGTCGGGAAAGAATTCCCGGCGTTCCCGTCGCATCTCAAGAGCAGGCGCTCTCCACAGGAAAGGGGAGAGGAACTCCAGGGTCGTGTCACCATTCCCAGAGTCCCCCAGAAGTTTCAGTCCATTCCAGGGAAACCTGTTTTCCCTGCACTGCCCACGACTTTCAAGCCGAGGATCGACTCACACCACGGTGCACGTGGGAAACCCTGCTGGAAAGCCTCGTGGGAAAGCTTTGTGGGAAAGCCTTGAGTGAAAGCCACAGATCCTTTGATCCAAGGGAAGGGAAGCGTGACACTGCTGCTTCAGGTCGGGAGGAAAGCGCACGTGCATGCCCCCACTGGAGACGAAGACTGACTCCCCTGGGAGACTCCAGAAGTACACCAAGATCCATTTCTGCACTGGAGAGGAATCCTCAGGTTCCGGCAGCGTCTCCACACAAGGTCTTAGGCGCTGGCATCGAGGGAGAGGAATCACGAGAGGCCCCGAGCAACTCGCATGGGGACTGGCCTTTCCTGAGGCCACCAGAGCGGGTCCCTGAGGTCCCGTCGTAAGTCGAGAGCACCTGCCGCAACTCGAGAAAATCCAGGAGGTTCTCCCCTCCAGGCGAGATGAGGCGCATTTCCCCTGTGGCATCTCGAGGCTAATCACATCTAACATCTGGAACTTCCAAAGGGTCCTTCACACCCTTGCTGCAACTCAAGAAGTTCCCCGACATACCCGTTTCCACTCGAGAGGAAGCACGAGAGTCCCGCCCACATCCAGAGGAGCCCCGTTTCCGCCTGCTAGCTCGAGAGGAGGGATCATTTTACCTGCGTGGTCGGGAATGAATTCCCGGCATTTCCGTCACATCTCAAGAGGAGGCGCTCTCCACAGGAAAGGCGAGAGGAACTCCAGGGTCGTGCCACATTCCCAGAGTTCCCCAGATGTCTCACTCCATTCCAGGGAAACCTGTTTTTCCCTGCACTGCCTCGACCTTCAAGCCGAGGGTCGACTCACAACACGGTGGCACGTGGGACAGCCCTGTGGGAAAGCCTCGTGGGAAAGCCTCGTTGGAAAGCCTCGAGGGAAAGCCCCTGATCCCTTGATACACGCGAAGGGAAGCGTGACACTGCAGCTTCAGCTCGGGAGGAAAGCGCACGTGCATTCCCCAATCGAGACGACGACTGACTCCCCTGGGGAGACTCCAGAAGTACCCCAAGATCCATGTCAGTACTGGAGGTGAATGCTCAGGTTCTGGCACGTACTCCACACAAGATCTTAGGTCCCTGCATCGACTGAAGGGGAATCCCCAGAGGCCCCCGAGCAACTCGCATGGGGACTGGCCTTTCCGGAGGCCACCAGAGCGGGTCCCTGAGGTCCCTGTCGTAAGTCGAGAGCACCTGCCGCAACTCTAGAAAATCCAGGAGGTTCTCCCCTCCAGGCGAGATGAGGCCCATTTCCGCTGAGACGTCTCGAGGCTAATCAAACCTAACCTCTGGAACTTCCAAAGGATTCTTCACACCCTTGCTGCAACTCAAGAAGTTCCCCGACATACCCGTCTCCACTCGAGAGGAAGCACAGGAGTCCCGCCCACATCCAGAGGAGCCCCGTTTCCGCCTGCTAGCTCGAGAGCAGGGATCCTTTACCTGCGTGGTCGGGAAAGAATTCCCGGCATTCCCGTCACATCTCAAGAGGAGGCGCTCTCCACAGGAAAGGCGAGAGGAACTCCAGGGTCCTGCCACATTCCCAGAGTTCCCCAGATGTCTCACTCCATTCCAGGGAAACCTGTTTTCCCTGCACTGCCTCGACTTTCAAGCCGAGGATCGACTCACAACACGGTGGCACGTGGGACAGCCCTGTGGGAAAGCCTCGTTGGAAAGCCTGGAGGGAAAGACACAGGTCCTTGATCCACGCGAAGGAAGCGTGACACTGCTGCTTCAGCTCGGGAGGAAAGCTCACGTGCAAGGCCCCACTCGAGACGAGGACTGACACCTCTGGGGGGACTCCAGAAGTACCCCAAGATCCATGTCAGCACTGGAGAGGAATCCTCAGGTTCCGGCACCGAATCCACACAAGGTCTTAGGCCCTGGCATCGACGGAGAACAATCCCGAGAGGCCCCAGTGCAACTCGCATGGGACTGGCCTTTCCTGTGGCACCAGAGCGGGTCCCTGAGGGCCCCGTCGTAAGTCGAGAGCACCTGCCGCAACTCGACAAAATCCAGGAGGTTCTCCCCTCCAGGCGAGATGAGGCCCATTTCCGCTGAGGCGTCTCGAGGCTAATCAAACCTAACCACTGGAACTTCCAAAGGGTCCTTCACACCCTTCCTGCAACTCAAGAAGTTCCCCGACATACCCGTCACCACTCGAGAGGAAGCACGAGAGTTCGGCCCACATCCAGAGGAGCCCCGTTTCCGCTTCCTAGCTTTTAGAGGAGGTATCCTTTCCCTGCGTGGTCGGGAAAGAATTCCCGGCGTTCCCGTCGCATCTCAAGGGAGGCGCTCTCCACAGAAAGGCGAGAGGAACTCCAGGGTCGTGCCACCATTCCCAGAGTCCCCCAGAGGTCTCCGTCCATTCCAGGGAAACCTGTTTTCCCTGCACTGCCTCGACTTTCAAGCCGATGATCGACACACACCACGGTGGCCACGTGGGACAGCCCTGTGGGAAAGCCTCCTGGGAAAGCCTCGTTGGAAAGCCTCGAGGG
>NW_017207540.1:0-4363 GCF_001704415.2 Capra hircus | reverse complement strand
AACTTGACCTTGAACTTGAACTTGACCTTGACTTGACTTTGAACTTGACCTTGACTTTGACTTCCTTGACTTGACATTGACTTGAACTTGAGCCTTGACCTTGACGCAACACGGAGACCTCGAGATTTGCTCAGAGCACCGGAGGTCCAGAAAGCAGGTCCCTGTATCTCCCCTTCCCTTTGTGATCATTGCAAAGACATTCCTAGCTGATAGCGGGAGTGCCCCTGAAGAAGCAAGCAGTGGGAGTGTGTTTGACACGACTGTGTGGCCTTCCTGGCCTCATCTCCACAAGGGGCCTTTCCTCTCGAATAGGCCCCATGTCCCTTGGGAGGGTGTCATGCCTCTTTTCTCCTCACTGCAAAGGGTGGAGCCAAGCTCGCTGCTGTCAGAGGTACAAAAACAGCAATTGAATGGGTTTTCAAGCTCTTGCTAGGCTGCACCCTTTCAGGGCCCACTTTACTGAAACAGGTGCTCTGTGGCCCCCCTGGTTGGGTATGCAGGTTCAGCAAACAGGGTGAGATCCTGTCCAAGCCAAGAATTTTCCTGAAAGACCTAGGCTCACTAGAGCTCTCCTCCAGAGGCAAAGGGGATAGAGGAGATGTATGGAGGAGTCTTTGCCTTTCCTGTGAGTGTGGGGCTACTCCCTACGGCCCCAGCTCAGGGATAACTGCCTCTAAGAAAGGAATGGCAAGAAGCGCTATTCTTGGAGGTTGGGACAGGGAGTTCGCAGCATGTGGGGAAAGAAAGACTTCTTCGGGGAAGAAGAGGCAACCACCGGGGTGTGTTTGCAAGCCTCTATTTGGAAGGAACAGGTTTGCTTATACAACTCAAGACCTCCAGATCTGCTCAGAGGACTGAAGTTCCAGAGACAGGGCCATGTATCTCCTTCCCTTTGAGATCCTTGCAAAGACATTCCTAGCAGATCGTGGGAGTGCCCATGAAGAAGCAAGCAGCGGGAGTGTGCTTGACATCACTGGCTGCCTACCTGGGCTCAGCTCCTCAAGGGGCCTTTCTCTCCTGGTAGGCCTATGTCCCCTTTGGGAAGAGGGTGGTGCCCTCTTCCTCCACACTGCCAAAGGGTGGAGGTGGAGCAAACTCGTTCTCTCGAAGTTAAAAAAAAAAGAAAATTGGATGGATTTTTAAGCTCTTGCTATGCTGCACCCCCTCCAGGACCCACTCGAGCAAAACAGGTGCCTGTGGCCCTAGTGGGTATGCAGGTTCACACACCGGGTGTGATCCGTCAAAGCCAAGAATTTCCTGACAGACCTAGGCTCACTAGAGCTCTCCTCCAGAGGAAAGGGGACAGAAAAGACGTGTGTGTGGAGGTGGCTCTGCCTTCCAGGTCCAATCTCAGGGATAACTGCCCCTAAGAAAGGAACTGCTGCTGCTGCTGCTTGCTAAGTTGCTTCAGTCGTGTTCGACTCTGTGCGACGCCATAGACGGTAGCCCACTAGGCGTCCCCCGTCCCTGGATTCTCCAGGCAAGAACAGTAAGTGGTTGCCATTGCTTCTCCAATGCATGAAAGTGAAAATGAAAGTGCAGTCGCTCAGTCGTGTCCGACCCTCAGCGACCCCACGGACTGCAGCCTACCAGGCTTCTCCGTCCATAGGATTTTCTGAAAGGAACTGCAAGACGCGCTTTTCCTGGAGGCTGGGAAAGGGAGTTCGCAGGATGTGGGGAAAGAGATCCTCCTTCGAGGAAGAATAGGCGGCCACTTGTTTTGTGTTGCAAACCTCTATTTGGAAGGAACAGGTTAGCTTATAACAAAGGGAGACCTCCAGATCTGCTCAGAGGACCGAAGTTGCAGAGGCAGGTCGGTGTATTTTCCCTTCATTTTGCGATCCTTGCAAAGACATTCCTTGCTGATAGATATTCAGCAAGGGCCTTTGAGACTGTTGTTTTCTTCCTAGGTTCAAAGATTCCTTCAGTTCCTAATATAGATATCTAGAAATTATTGACATCCGTGAAAATCTGATATGTCCTGGTCAAATGCTGTCAGTTATAATTCAGTTATCATATTAAAGCATTTCAAGTCGCAGCAGTGACCAGATTACATTGTCAATTTCTATTTAATCAGGTTTTAACCATGTCTTCTATGATTCACACTGATGCCTTTGCAGAAATACTGCTACTTCAAGATATATGGAATATACATTTTTTAAGCTTACCGATAATTTGTTTGTTTGTTTGTTTGTCTTCTGGTAAGCTGGTACCAGATGGAATTTAGTCTCCTCTCTAGTTAAGAGAACAAAGTTTTCTTAGAATGCAATTTTTGATAACAGACTATGAGTTTCTTTACCTTTCATTGATTTATAATTGTTTCATCATCTGTTTTTTTACTTCGGTAAGTAAATAAGCCTTATTTAAGATTTTGGTACATGTGGATGGACTAAGCTTTCCCCACTCTTGCAAGTTCCCTTAACCCTTCAGATTCTTCTCGTGGGACAAAGATCTCACTTTCTCTCCAGAGGGACAATCCAAGCTTTTTATTAGTTGATCTGCCCCTGACATCAGAGTCAATTTGAGCATGAGTTGGCCTATAATTTAGGCATGAAACTATGACTACATAAAGAAAAGGTGACTTTATGATTCAGGGATGGCCATGATATGCCTTGCACTTCAGAGAAAATGGTTAAAATGATTTTTTTTTCTTCAAAACTGCACAGCCAGTTCTTTCAGCATATGCAATTGAAAACATCTAGTCATTAGGTCAGTTTTCATTCCAATCCCAAAGAAAGGCAATGACAAAGAATATTCAAGCTGCTGCACAATTGCACTCATCTCACACACTAGTAAAGTAATGCTCAAAATTCTCCAAGTTCACATGAACTGTGAACTTCCAAATGTTCAAGAGGGATTTAAAACATGCAGAGAAACCAGAGATCAAACTGCAAACATCCACTGGATCATTGAAAAAGCAAGAGAGTTCCAGAAAAAAAGACATCTATTTCTGCTTTATTGACTATGGCCAAAGCCTTTGACTGTGTGGATCACAATAAACTGGGAAAAATTCTGAAAGAGATGGGAATACCAGACCACCTGACCTGTCTCTTGAGAAACCTGTATGCAGGTCAGGAAGAAACAGTTCGAACTGGACATGGAACAACAGACTGGTTCTAAAATAGGAAAAGGAATATGTCAAGGCAGTGTATTGTCACCCTGCTTATTTAACTTATATGCAGAGTACATCATGAGAAACACTGGGCTGGAGGAAGCACACGCTGGAATCCAGATTTGCTGGGAGAAATATCAAGAATCTCAGATATGCAGATGACACCACCCTTATGGCAGAAAGTGAAGAAGAACTAAAGAGTCTCCTGATGAAAGTGAAAGAGGAGAGTGAAAAAGTTAGCTTAAAGCTCAGCATTCAGAAAACTAAATCATTGCATCCAGTCTCATCACTTCATGGCAAATAGATGGGAACATTGGAAACAGCAGCAGACTATTTTGGGGGCTTGGAAATCACTGCAGGTGATGGCTGCCTCCATGAACTTAAAACATATTTATGACTTGGAAGAAAAGTGATGACCAAACTAGACAGCATATTAAAAAGCCGAGACGTTGCTTTGCCAACAAAGATCCATCCCAGTCAAGGCTATGGTTTTTTCCCATATGTCATGGATGGATATGAAAGATGTACTATAAAGAAAGTGACAGCTGAAAATTAGATGCTTTGAACTGTGGTGTTGGAGAAGATGCTTGTAGGTCGCTTAGACTACAAGGAGACGCAACCACTCCATCCTAAAGGAAATCAGGTCTGAATATACATTGGAAGGACTAATACTGAACCTGAAACTCCAATACTTTGGCCACTTGATGTGAAGAGCTGACTCACTTGGAAGTTGCTTTGATTTGCCTGTGAGTGTGGGAGCCTCCCTGGGCAAAGGGCCTCAGGGGTCATTGCCACTGATCACGACCTCCAAGCAAGCGCATTCCAGCTGTGTGACATTCAGGAAGCAGGAGACTGGGAAAACTATCTTCCTTAGAGGAAGGAAAGTCATCCACAGAGAGTGTGTTTTCAGGCCTCTCTTTGCAGCAAGTGTTTTGCTTCTCAGACATCAGAGCTGCAGGCTTGCTCTGAGGGCCTCAATTGCAGAGTCAGGGCTGTGTGTCTCACTGCACTTTCCAAGCATTGCAGACACATTCCTAGGTTGGAGCAGTGCTTCCCATGAGAAAGAAGCCTCGGGAGTGTGTCTGAGCGGGCTGAGTGCCATGCTAGGGTCACCTAGTCGAGGGCACCTTGCACATCCAATGGGCCCCAGGCGAGTAGCTATGGACCGGCCCTTCGGTTGAGATATCCCAAAGCAGGGAACAAAGCTAGCTCTGTCAGAAGGAGGAAAACAGCAATGGGATGGATTTTCAA
>NW_017207539.1:0-4364 GCF_001704415.2 Capra hircus | reverse complement strand
CAGGAAAGGCCAGTCCCCATGCGAGTTGCTCGGGGCCTCTCGGGATTCCTCTCCCGTCGATGCCGGGGGCCTAATATCTTGTGTGGAGTTGGTGCCGGACCTGTGGATTCCTCTCCTGTGCTGACATGGATCTTGGGGTACGTCTGGAGACTACCCAGGGAGTCACTCCTCGTCTCGAGTGGGGGCATGCACGTACCTTTCCTCCCGAGCTCTAGGAGCAGTGTCACGCTTCCTTCAGGTGGATCAAGGGATCAGGGGCTTTCCCTCGAGGCTTTCCCACGAGGCTTTCCCACAAGGCTTTATCACAGGGCTGTCCCACGTGCCACCGTGGTGTGAGTCGATCCTCGGCTTGAAAGTCGAGGCAGTGCAGGGAACACAGATTTCCCTGGAATGGACTGAGACATCTGGGGGACTCTGGAATGGTGGCACGACCCTGGAGTTCCTCTCGCCTTTCCTGTGGAGAGCGCCTCCTCTTGAGATGTGACGGGAACGCCGGGAATTCTTTCCCGACCACGCAGGACAGGATCCAGCCTCTCGAGCTAGGAGTCGGAATTGGGGCTCCTCTGGATGTGGGCAGAACTCTCGTGCATCCTCTCGAGTGGAGACGGGGTATGTGGGGAACTTGTTGAGTTGCAGCAAGGGTGTGAAGGACCCTTTCGCTGTTCGAGACGTTAGGTGTGATTAGACTCGAGACGCCTCAGCGGAAATGGGCTTCATCTCGCCTGGAGGGGAGAATCTCCTGGATTTTCTCGAGTTGCGCAGGTGCTCTCGACTTACGACGGGGACCTCAGGGACCCGCTCTGGTGGCCTCAGGAAAGCCAGTCCCCATGCGAGTTGCGGGGGCCTCTCGGGATTCCTCTCCCGTCGATGCCGGGGCCTAAGACCTTGTGTGGAGTTGTGCCGGAACCTGACGATTCCTCTCCAGTGCCGACATGGATCTTGGGGTACTTCTGGAGTCTCCCCAGTGGAGTCAGTCCTCGTCTCCAGTAGGGGCATGCACGTGCGCTTTCCCCCGAGCTGTAGCAGCAGTGTAACGATTCAATAGGCGTGGCAAGGATCTGTGGCTTTCGCTTGAGACTTTTCCACCAGGCTTTCCACGAGGCTTTCCCACAGGCTGTCCCACGTGCCACCGTGGTGTGAGTCGATCCTAGGCTTGAAAGTCGAGGCAGTACAGGGAAAACAGGTTTGCCTGAATGGACTGAGACATCTGGGGGACTCTGGGAATGGTGGCACGACCCTGGAGTTCCTCTCGCCTTTCCTGAGGAGAGCGCCTCCTCTTGAGATGCGACGGGAATGCCGGAATTCTTTCCCGACCACTCAGGGAAAGGATCCCTCCTCTCGAGCTAGTAGGCGGAAACGGAGATACTCTGGATGTGGGCGGGACTCTCGTGCTTCCTCTCGAGTGGAGACGGGTATATGTCGGGGAACTTCTTGAGTTGCAGGAAGGGTGTGAAATACCGTTTGGAAGTTCCAGAGGTTTAGGTGTGATTAGCCTCGAGACGCCTCAGCGGAAATGGGCCTCATCTCGCCTGGAGACGAGAACCTCCTGGATTTTCTCGAGTTGAGGCAGGTGCTCTCGACTTACGACGGGGACTCAGGGACCCGCTCTGGTGGCCTCAGGAAAGGCCAGTCCCATGCTAGTTACTCGGGGGCCTCTCGGGATTCCTCTCCCATCGATGCCAGGCCTAAGACCTTGTGTGGAGTCGATGCTGGAACCTGAGGATTCCTCTCCAGTGCTGACATGGATCTTGGGGTACTTGTGGAGTCTCCTCAGTGGAGTCAGTCCTCGTCTCGAGTGGGGGCATGCACGTGCGCTTTCCTCCCGAATGTAGCAGCAGTGTCACGTTTCCCTTCGCGAGGATCAAGGGATCTGTGTCTTTCCCTCGAGGCTTCCCACGAGTGTTTCCAACGAGGCTTTCCCACAGGGCTGTCCCACGTGCCACCCTGGTGTGAGTCGATCCTCGGCTTGAAAGTCGAGGCAGTTCAGGGAAAACAGGTTTCCCTGAATGGACTCAGACATCTGGGGGAGTCTGGAATGGTGGCACGACCCTGGAGTTCTCTCGCCTTTCCTGTGGAGAGCCTCCTTTTGAGATGCGACGGAATGCCGGGAATTCTTCCCGACCACGCAGGGAAAGGATCCTCCTCTCGAGCTAGAGGCGGAACGGGCTCCTCTGGATATGCGCGGGACTCTCGTGCTTCCTCTCGAGTGGGAGACGGGTATGTCGGGGAACTTCTTGAGTTGCAGCAAGGGTGTAAGGACCCTTTTGGAAGTTCCAGGGTTTAGTGTGATTAGCCTCGAGACACCACGGGGAAATGGGCCTCATCTCGCCTGGAGGGGAGAACCTCCTGGATTTTCTCGAGTTGCGGCAGGTGCTCTCGACTTACGACGGGGACCTCAGGGACCCTCTGGTGGCCTCAGGAAAGGCCAGTCCCCATGCGAGATGCTCGCGGGCCTCTCGGGATTCCTCTCCCGTCGATGCCGGGGCTTAAGTCCTTGTGTGGAGTTGGTGCCGGAACCTGACGATTCCTCTCCAGTGCCGACATGGATCAGGGGTACTTCTGGAGTCTCCCCAGGGGAGTCAGCCCTCGTCTCCAGTGGGCATGCACGTGCGCTTCCTCCCGAGCTATAGCAGCAGTGTCGCGTTCCTTCGCGTGGATCAAGGGTTCTGTGGCTTTCACTCGAGCTTTTCCCACAGGGCTCTCCACGTGCCACCGTGGTGTGAGTCGATCCTTGGCTTGTAAGTGGAAGCAGTGCAGGGAAAACAGGTTTCCCTGGAATGGACTGAGACATCTGGGGGACTCGGGGAATGGTGGCACGACCCTGGATTTCCTCTCGCCTTCCTGTGTGGAGAGTGCCTCCTCTTGAGATGCGACAGGAACGCGGGGAATTCTTTCCCCACCACGCAGGGAAAGGATCCTCCTCTCGAGATAGCAGGCAGAAACGGGGCTCCTCTGGATGTGGGCGGGACTCTCGTGCTTCCTCTCGAGTGGAGACGGGTATGTCGGGGAACTTCTTGAGTTGCAGCAAGGGTGTGAAGGACCCTTTGGAAGTTCCAGAGGTTAGGTGTGATTAGCCTCGAGACGCCTCAGCGGAAATGGGCCTCATCTCGCCTGGAGGGGAGAACCTCCTGGATTTTCACGAGTAGGGCAAGTGCTCTCGACTTACGACGGGGATTTCTGGGACCCGCTTTGCTGGCCTCAGGAAAGGCCAGTCCCCTGCGAGTTGCTCGGGGGGCCTCTCGAGATTCCTCTCCCGTCGATGCCGGGGCCTAAGAGCTTGTGTGGAGTCGGAGCCGGAAACTGAGGATTCTCTCCAATGCTGACATGGATCTTGGGGTACTTCTGGAGTCTCCTCAGGGGAGTCAGTCCTCGTCTCGACTGGGGGCCTGGAAGTGCGCTTTCCTCTCGAGCTGTAGCAGCAGTGTCACCCTTCCCTTTCGCTTGGATCAAGGGATCTGTGGCTTAGCCTCAAGGCTTTCCCATGAGCCTTTCCCACGAGGCTTTCCCACGGGGCTGTCCACGTGCTACCGTGGTGTGAGTCGATCCTCGGCTTCAAAGTGGAGGCAGTGCAGGGAAAACAGGTTTCCCTGAAATTGACTGAGACATCTGGGTACTCTGGGAATGGTGGCACGACCCTGGAGTTCCTCTCGCCTTTCCTGTGGAGAACGCCTCCTCTGAGATGCCGACAGAAACGCCGTAATTTCTTTCCCGACACGCAGGGAAGATACCTCCTCTCGAGCTAGAGGCGGAAACGGGCTCCTCTGGATGTGGGCAGGAATCTCGTGCTTCCCTCGAGTGGAGACGGGTAATTCGGGGATTTTCTTGATTGCAGTAAGGTGTGAAGGACCCTTTAGAAGTTCCAGAAGAGTAGGTGTGATTAGCCTCGAAACGCCTCGGAAATGGGCCTCATCTCGCCTGGAGGGAGAACCTCCTGGATTTTATCGAGTTGCGGCAGGTGCTCTCGACTTACGACGTGGACCTCAGGAAACCCCGCTCTGGTGGGCTCAGGAAAGGCCAGTCCCCATGCGAGTTTCACGGGGGTCTCTCGGCGATTCCTCTCTCGTCAGTGCCGGTGCCTAAGATCTTGTGTGGAGTCGATGTCGGAACCTGAGGATTCCTCCCCAGTGCTGACATGGATCTTGGGGTACATCTGGAGTCTCCCCAGGAGAGTCAGTCCTCGTCTCGAGGGGGGATGCACGTGCGCTTTCCTCCCGAGCTGCAGCAGCAGTGTCGCGCTTACCTTCGCGTGATCAAGGGTTCTGTGGCTTTCCCTTGAGGCTTTCCCACGAGGCTTTCCGCGAGGCTTTCCACAGGGCTGTCCCACATGCCACCGTGGTGTGAGTCGATCCTCGCCTTGAAAGTCG
>NW_017207538.1:0-4365 GCF_001704415.2 Capra hircus | reverse complement strand
TGCATGTTCTCAGGTTCCACGGCACCGCTTCCACTGATGATTTAGGCCCCGGCATCGGACAGGAGAGGTATATACCGGAGAGGGGCCCCCGAGAAACTTCCATGGGGACTGTGCCTTTCCTGAAGCTCAAAAGCGGGTCCCTGATAGGATCCGTCTTATGGTCGAGAGCACCTGACCAAACTCTTGAGAAAAATCCAGGGTAGTGTTCTCCCTCAGCGTGTGAGGGCTTGCTGAGGGTCTCAGAGTGCTAATCACACCCCTATCCTCTGGAACTCCAACAGGGTACCCTTGCTCAAACTCAAGGTTCCCCCCTGACATTACCGTTCTCAGCTCGAGAGGGAAGGATGTGGAGTCCTCACCGCCACATTCCATTTAGGAGCCCCATTTCCGCCCTCTAGCTCGAGAGGAGGTTCCTTGATCCCTCAGTGATACGGGTAAAGAGTTTCCCAGTTGTATTCCGACGCTATTCTCATGAGGAGGCGACTTTTTTCCCAGAGAATAGGCTGAAAAGGGAATCCATTTGGTGTGCACTTTTCCCAGATGTGCAGATGTTTCAGTTCCATTCAGGGACTGTTTTCCTGCATGCCTCGCTTTCAAGGGTGGATTTGATCACACCCACGTGGTACGTGGGACAGCCTGTGGGAAAGCCTTCATTGGAAAGCCTCGAGGGAAAGCCAACATTGGTTGCTCATTGATACAACCGAAGGGAAGTTGTGACATGTCTGCTTACGTCGGGATGGATAAGGACGTGCATGCTCCACAGCGAGACGCACGAGGACTGACTCCCCTGGGGGTGAGTCCAGAAGTACCCCAATATCCACGTCAACACTGGAGAGGAATCCACGTTCCGGAACCGACTGTAAACAAGGTCTTAGGCCCGGAATCGACGGGAGAGGAATCCCGAGAGGCCCCGAGTAACTAGCATGGACTGGCCTTTCCTGAGGCCATCAGAGCGGGACCCTGAGGTCCCCGTCATAAGTCGAGAGCACCTGCCGCAACTCGAGAAATTCCAGGAGGTTCTCCCTTCCAGGCGAGATGAGGCCCATTTCCGCAGAGGCGTCTCGCGGCTAATCACACCTATCCTCTGGAACATCCAAAGGGTCTTTCACACCCTTGCTGCAACTCAAGAAGTTCCCCCGACATACCCGTCTCCACTCGAGAGGAAGCACGAGAGTCCTGCGCCACATCCAGAGGAGCCCCGTTTCCGCCTCATAGCTCGAGAGGAGGATCTTTCCCTGCGTGGTCGGGAAAGAATTCCCGCGTTCCCGTCGCATCTCAAGAGGAGGTGATCTCCAGAAGAAAGCCGAGAGGAACTCCAGGGTCGTGCCACCATTCCCAGAGTCCCCCTGATGTCTCAGTCCATTCCAGGGAAACCTGTTTTCCCTGCACTGCCTCGACTTTCAAGCCGAGGATCGCCTCATACCACGGTGTCACGTGGGACAGCCCTGTGGAAAGCCTCGTGGGAAAGCCTCGTGGGAAAGCCTCGAGGGAAAGCCACAGATCCCTTGATCCACCGCGAAGGGAAGCGTGACACTGCTGCTACAGCTCGGGAGGAAAGCGCACGTGCATGCCCCAACTCGGGACGAGGACTGACTCCCTGGGGAGACTCCAGAAGTACCCCAAGTTCCATGTCAGCACTGGAGAGGAATCCTCAGGTTCCGGCACCGACTCCACACAAGGTCTTAGGCCGCGGCATCGACTGGATAGAAATCCCGAAAGGCTCCCGAGCAACTCGCATGGGGACTGGCCTTTCCTGAGGCCACAGAGCGGGTCCCTGAGGTCCCCGTCGTAAGTCAAGAGCACCTGCCGCAAGTCGAGAAAATCCAGGAGGTTGTCCCCTCCAGGCGAGATGAGGCCCATTTCCGCTGAGGCGACTCGAGGCTAATCACAGCTTACCTCTGGAACTTCCAAAGGGTCCTTCACAGCCTTGCTGCAACTCAAGAAGTTCCCCGACATACCCGTCTCCACTCAAGAGGAAGCCCGAGAGTCCCGCCCACATGCAGAGGAGCCCCGTTTCCGCCTCCTAGCTCGATAAGAGGGATCCTTTCCCTGCGTTGTCGGGAAAGAATTCCCGGCGTTTCCGTCGCATCTCAAGAGTAGGCGATCTCCACAGGAAAGTCGAGAGGAACTCCAGGGTCGTGCCACCATTCCCAGAGTCGCCCAGATGTCTCAGTCTATTACAGGGAAACCTGTTTTCCCTGCACTGCCTCGACTTTCAAGCAGAGGATCGACAGACACCATGGTGGCCCGTGTGACAACCCTGTGGGAAAGCCTCGTGGGTAAGCCTCGTGGGAAAGCCTCGAGGGAAAGCCACAGATCCCTTGATCCACGCGAAGGAAACCGTGACACAGCTGCTGCAGCTCGGGAGGAAAGCGCACGTGAATGCCCCCACTCGAGACAAGGACTGACTCCCCTGGGGAGACTCCAGAAGTACCGCAAGATCCATGTCAGCACTGGAGAGAAATCCTCAGGTTCCGGCACCGACGCCACACAAGGTCTTAGGCCCCGGTATCGAAGGGAGAGGAATCCCGATAGGCCCCCGAGCAACTCGCATGGGGACTGGCCTTTCCTGAGGCCACCAGAGCGGGTCCCTGAGGTCCCCGTCGTAAGTCGAGAGCACCTGCCGCAACTCGAGAAAATCCAGGAGGTTCTCCCTTCCAGGCGAGATGAGGCCCATTTCCGCTGAGGCAACTCGAGCTAATCACACCTAACCTTTGGAACTTCCAAAGAGTCCTTCACAGCCTTGCTGCAACTCAAGAAGTTCCCCGACATATCCGTCTCCACTCGAGAGGAAGCACGAGAGTCCCGCCCACATCCAGAAGAGCCCCGTTACCGCCTCCTTGCTCGAGAGGAGGGATCCTTTCCCTGCAGGGTCGGGAAAGAATTCCTGGCGTTTCCGTGGCATCTCAAGAGGAGGCACTCTCCACAAGAAAGGCGAGAGGGTATCAAGGGTCGTGCCACCATTCCCAGAGTCCCCCAGATGTCTCAGTCCATTCCAGGGAAACCAGTTTTCCCTGCACTGCCTGGACGTTCAAGCCGAGGATCGACTCACACCATGGTGGCACGTGGGACAGCCCTGTGGGAAAGCCTCGTGCGAAAGCCTCGTGGGAAAGCCTCGAGGGAAAGCCTCGAGGGAAAGCCGCAGATCCCTTGATCCACGCGAAGGGAAGCTTGACAGTGCTGCTACAGCTCGGGAAGAAACCGGACGTGCATGCCCCCTCTCGAGACGAGAACTGACTTCCCTGGGCAGACTCCAGAATACCCAAGATCCATGTCAGCACAGGAGAGGAATCCTCAGGTTCCAGCACCGACTCCACACAAGGTCTTAGGACCAGGTTTCGACGAGAGAGGAATCCCGAAAGGCCCCCGAGCAACTCGCATGGGGACTGGCCTTTCCTGAGGCCACCAGAGCGGGTCCCTGAGGTCCCCGTCGTAAGTCGAGAGCACCTGCCGCAACTCGAGAAAATCCATGAGGTTCTCCCCTCCAGGCGAGATGAGGCCCATTTCTGCTGAGGCGTCTCCAGGCTAATCACACCTAACCTGTGGAACTTCCAAAGGGTCCTTCACACCATATCTGCAACTCAGAAGTTCGCCGACACACCGTCTCCACTCGAGAGAATGCACGAGAGTCCCGCCCACATACAGAGGAGACCCGTTTCCGCCTCATAGCTCGAGAGGAGTTATCCTTTCCCTGTGTGGTCAGGAAAGAAATTCCCGGCGTTCCCGTCGCATCTCAAGAGGAAGCGCTCTTCACAGGAAAGGCGGAGAGGAACTCCAGGGTCGTGCCACCATTCCCAGAGTCCCCCAGATGTCTCAGTCCATATCAGGGAAACCTGTTTTTCCCTGCACTGCCTCGACCTTTCAAGCGAGGATCGACTCACATCCACGGTGGCACGTGGGACAGCCATGTGGGAAACCCTCGTGAGAAGCCTGGAGGGAAAGCTACAGATACCTTGATCCACGCGAAGGGAAGTGTGACACTGCTGCTGCTACAGATCGGGAGGAAACTGCACGTCCATGCCCCCACTCGGGATGAGGACAGACTCCCCTGGGGAGACTGCCAGAAGTACTCCAATATCCATGTCAGCACTGAGAGGAATGCTCAGGTTCCGGCACCGACTCCCCACAAGGTCTTAGGCCCCCGACATCGACAGGAGAAATCCCGAAAGGCTCCCGAGCAACTCGCATGGGGACTGGCGTTTCCTGAGGTCACCAAAGGGGGTCCCTGTGGTCCCCGTAGTAAGTCGAGAGCACCTGCCGCAAGTTGAGAAAATCCAGGAGGTTGTCCCCTCCAGGCGAGATGAGGCCCATTCCGCTGAGGCGACTCGAGGCTAATCACACCTTAACCTCTGGAACTTCCAAAGG
>NW_017207537.1:0-18174 GCF_001704415.2 Capra hircus | reverse complement strand
CATGGGGACTGGCCTTTCCTGACGCCACCAGAGTGAGTCTCTGAGGACCCCGTCGTAAGTCGAGGGGGCACCGGCCCAAAGTCGAGAAAATCCAGGAGGTTCTCCCCTCCAGGCGAGATGACGCCGCATTCCCGCTGAGGCGTCTCGGGCTAATCACACCCTAACCTCTGGAACTCCCAAAGGGTCCTTCACACCCTTGCAACAACTCAAGAATTTCCTGGACATAGCCGACTCCACTCGAGAGGAAGCACAAGAGTCCCCACCACATCCAGAGAAACCTCGCTTCGCCCTCATAGTTTGAGAGGAGGGGATCCGTTCCCTGCGTGGTCTGGAAAGAATTCCCGGCGTTCCCGTCGCATCTAAAGTGGAGGCACTCTCCACAGGAAAGGGGAGAGGAACTCCAGAGTCCTGCCAACATGTCCAGAGTACCCCAGATGTCTCAGTCCATTCCAGGGAAACCTGTTTTCCCTGCACTGACTCGACGTTCAAGCCGAGGATCGACTCACACCACGGTGGCACCTTGGACAGCCCTGTGGGAAAGCCTCGTGAGAAAGCTCGTGGGACAGCCTCGAGGGAAAATAACTGATCCCTTGATCCGCGAAAAGAAGCGTGACACTGCTGCTACAGCTCGGGAGGAAAGCGCACGTGCATGCCCCCACTCGAGACGAGGACTGACGCCCCTGTGGAGACTCCAGAAGTACGCCAAGATCCATTTCAGCACCGGAGAGCAATCCTCAGGTTCCGGCACCGACTCCACACAAGGTCTTAGTCCCGGCTACGACGGGGAGAGGAATCCCGAGAGGCCTCCGACCAACTCGCATGGGGACTGGCCTTTCCTGAGGCCACCAGAGCGGGTCCCTGATGGCCCCGTGGTAAGTCGAGAGCACCTGCCAAAACTCGAGAAAATCCAGGAGGATCTCCCCTCCAGGCGAGATGAGGCCCATTTCCGCTGAGGCGTCTCGAGGCTAATCACACCTAACCTCTGGAACTTCCAAAGGGTCCTTCACACCCTTGCTGCAACTCACGAAGTTCCCCGACATACCCGTGTCCACTCGAGAGGAAGCACGAGAGTCCCGCCCACATCCAGAGGAGCCCCGTTTCAGACTCCTAGCTCGAGAGGAGGGATCCTTTACCTGCGTGGTCGGGAAAGAATTCCCGGCGTTCCCGTCACATCTCAAGCGGAGGCGTTCTTCACAGGAAAGGCGAGAGGAACTCCAGGGTCGTGCCACCATTCCCAGAGTCCCCCAGATGTCTCAGTCCATTCCAGGGAAAACTGTTTTTCCCTTCACTGCCTCAACTTTCAAGCCGAGGATTGACTCACACCATGGTGGCACGTGGGACAGCCCTGTGGGAAAGCCTCGAGGGAAAGCCACAGATCCCTTGATCCATGCGAAGGGAAGCATGACACTGCTGCTACAGCTCGGAAGGAAAGCACACGTGCATGCCACCACTCGGGACGAGGGGAGACTCCAGAAGTACCCCAAGATCCGTGTCAGCACTGGACAGGAATCCTCAGGTTCCGGCACCGACTCCACACAAGGTCTTAGTTACCAGCATCAATGGGAGATGAATCCCGAGAAACTCCCGAGCAACTCGCATGGGGACTGGCCTTTCCAGAGGCCACAAAGGCGGGTCCCTGAGGTCCCCATCGTAAGTCGAGAGCACCTGCCGAAACTCGAGAAAATCCAGGAGGTTCTCCGCTCCAAGAGAGATGAGGCCCATTTCCGCTGAGGCGTCTCGAGTCTAATAACACCTAACCTCTGGAACTTACAAAGGATCCTTCACAGCCTTCCTGCAACTCAAGAAGATCCCCGACATACCTGTCTCCACTCGAGAGGAAGCACGAGAGTCCCGCCCACATCCAGAGGAGCCCCGTTTCCGCCTCATAGCTCGAGAGGAGGGATCCTTTCCCTGCGTGGTCGGGAAAGGATTCCCGGCGTTCCCGTCTCATCTCAAGAGGAGGCGTTCTCCACAGGAGAGGCGAGAGGGACTCCAGTGTCGTGCCACCATTCCCAGAGTCCCCCAGATGTCTCAATCCATTCCAGGGAAACCTGTTTTCCCTGCACTGCCTCGACTTTCAAACCGAGGATCGACTCACCCCACGGTGGCACTTGGGACAGCCCTGTGGGAAAGCCTCGTGGGAAAGCCTCATGGGAAAGCCTCGAGGGAAAGCAACTGATCCCTTGAGCCACTCGACGGGACGCTTGACACTGCTCCTACAGCTCTCGGAGGAAAGCGTACGTGCAAGCCCCCACTCGAGACGAGGACTTATTCCCGTGGGGAGACTCCAGAAGTACCCCAAGGTCCATGTCAGCACTGGAGAGGAATCCTCAGGTTCCAGCACTGACTCCACACAAGGTCTTAGGCCCCGCTACCACGGAGAGGAATCCCGAGAAGCCCCCGAGCAACTCGCTGGGGTCTGGCCTTTCCTGAGACCACCAGAGCGGGTCCCTGAGGTACCCGTCTTAAGTCGAGAGCACCTCCCGCAACTCGAGAAAATCCAGGAGGTTCTCCCATCCAGGCGAGATGAGGCCCATTTCCTCTGAGGCCTCTCGAGGCTAATCACACCTAACCTCTGGAACATCCAAAGGGTCCTTCACACCCTTGCTGCAACTCAAGAAGTTCCCCGACATACCCGACTCCACTCGAGAGGAAGCACGAGCGTCCCGCCCACATCCAGAGGAGCCCGGTTTCTGCCTCCTAGATCGAGAGGAGGGATCCTCTCCCTGCGTGGTCGGGAAAGAATTCCCGCATTCCCGTCGCATCTCAAGAGGAGGCACTCTCCACAGGAAAGGCGAGAGGAACTCCAGTGTCGTGTCACCATTCCCAGAATCACCCAGATATCTCAGTCCATTTCAGGGATATCTGTTTTCCCTACACTTCCTCGACTTTCAAGCCGAGGAACGACTCACACCATGGTGACACGTGGGACAGCCCTGTGGAAAGCCTCGTGGGAAAGCTTCATTTGAAAGCCTGGAGGGAAATCCACAGACCCCTTGATCCCGGGAAGGGAATGGTGACACTGCTGCTACAGCGTGGGAGGAAATCGCACGTGCATGCCCCCACTCCAGACGAGGACTGACTCCCCTGGGGAGACCCCAGAAATACCCCAGGATCCATGTCAGCACTGGAGAGGAATACTCAGGTTCTGGCACCGACTCCACACAAGGTCTTAGGCCCCGGCATCGTCGGGAGAGGAATCCCGAGAGGACACCGAGCAACTCACATGGGGACTGGCCTTTCCTGAGGCCACCAGAGAGGCTCCCTGAGGTCCCATCGTAAGTCGAGAGCACCTGTCGCAACTCGAGAAAATCCAGGAGGTACTCCCCTCCAGGCGAGATGAGGCCCATTTCCGCTGAGGCGTCTCGAGGCTAATCACACCTAACCTCTGGAGTTTCTCGAGTCTCCCCAAGGGAATCAGTCCTCATCTCGAGTGGGGGCATGCACGTTTGATTTCCTCCCGAGGTTTAGAAGCAGTGTCACGCTTCCCCTCTCGTGGATCAAGGGATCTGTGGCTTTCCCTCTAGGCCTTCCCACGAGGCTATCACACGAGGCTTTCCCACAGGGTTGTCCCACGTGCCACGGTGGTGTGAATCGATCCTCGGCTTGAAAGTTGAGGCAGTGCAGGGAAAACAGTTTTCCCTGGAATGGACTGAGACATCTGGGGGACTCTGGGAATGGTGGCACGACCCTGGAATTCCTCTCGCCTTTCCTGTGGAGAGTGCCTACTCTTGAGATGCGACGGGAACGCCGGGAATTCTTTCCCGACCACGCAGGGAAAGGATCCGTCCTCTCGAGCTATGAGGCGGAAACGGGCTCCTCTCAATGTGGGCGGGACGCTCGTGCTTCCTCTCGAGTGCAGACGGGTATGCTTGGGAAATTCTTGAGTTGAGCAAGGGTGTGAAGGACCCTTTGGAAGTTCCAGAGGTTAGGTGTTATTAGCCTCGAGACGCCTCAGCGGAAATTGGCCTCATCTCGCCTGGAGGGGAGAACCTTCTGGATTTTCTCGAGTTGCAGCAGGTCCTCTCGACTTACTAAGGGGACCTCAGGGACCCGTTCTGGTGGCCTCAGGAAAGGTCAGTCCCCATGCGAGTTGCTCGGGGGCCTCTCGGATTCCTCTCCCGTCGATTCCAGGGCCTACGACCTTGTGTGGAATCAGTGCCGGAACCTGAGGATTCCTCTCCAGTGCTGACATGGATCTTGGGTACTTCTGGAGTCTCCCCAGGGGAGTCAGCCCTCGTCTCAAGTGGGGGCATGCACGTGCGCTTTCCTCCGAGCTGTAGTAGCAGTGTCACGGTTCCCTTCGAGTGGATCAAGGGACCTGTCGGTTTCCTCAGGCTTTCCCACAAGGCTTTCCACGAGGCTTTCCCACGAGGCTTTCCTACAGGGCTATCCCACATGCCACCGTGGAGTGAGTCGATCCTCGGCTTCAAAGTCGAGGCAATGCAGGGAAAACAGGTTTCCCTGGAATGGACTGAGACATCTGGGGGGCTCTGGCAATGGTGGCACGACTCTGGAGTTCCTCTCGCCTTTCCTTTGGAGAGCGCCTCCTCTTGAGATGCGAGGGGAACGCCGGTAATTCTTTCCGAACCAGGCAGGAAAAGGATCCCTCCTCTCGAGCTCTGAGAAAGGCGGGGTGGACTCTCGTGCTTCCTCTCGAGTGGAGACGGGTATGTCGGGGAACTTCTTGAGTTGCAGCAAGGGTGTGAAGGACCCTTTGGAAGTTCCAGAGGTTAGGTGTGATTAGCCTCAAGAAGCCTCAGCGGAAATTGGCCTCATCTCGCCTGGAGGGGAGAACCTTCTGGATTTTCTCGAGTTGGGGTTGGTGCTCTCGACTTACGACGGGGACCTCAGGGACTCGCTCTGGTGGCCTCAGGAAAGGCAAGTCCCCATGCGAGTTGCTCGGGGTCCGCGCGGGATTCCTCTCCCGTCGATGCTGCGGCCTAAGACCTTGTGAGGAGTTGCTGCCAGAACCTGAGGATTCTTCTCCAGTGCTGACATGGATCTCGGGTACTTCTGGAGTCTCCCCAGGGGAGTCAGTCCTCGTCTCGAGTGGGGGCATGAACGTGCTCTTTCCTCCGGAGCTGTAGCCGCAGTGTCATGCTTCCATTCGCGTGAATCAAGGGATCTGTGGCTTTCCCTCGAGGCTTTCCCACGAGGCTTTCCAACGAGGCTTTGCCACAGGACTGTCCCACGTGCCACCGTGGTGTGTGTCGATCCTCGTCTTGAAAGTCGAGGCAGTGCAGGGAAAACAGGTTTCCCTGGAATGGACTGAGACATCTTGGGGACTCTGGGAATGGTGGCACGACCCTGAGTTCCTCTCGCCTTTCCTGTGAAGAGCGCCTCCTCTTGAGATGCGACGGGAATGCCGGGAATTATTTCCCGACAACGCAGGGAAAGGATCCCTCCTATCGAACTATGAGGCGGACAAGGGACTCTTCTGGATGTGGGCGGGACTCTCGTGCTTGCTCTCGAGTGGAGACGGGTATGTCGTGGAACTTCTTGAGTTGCAGCAAGAGTGTGAAGCACCCTTTGGAATTTCCAGAGGTTAGGTGTGATTAGCCTCGAGACGCCTCAGCGGAAATGGGCCTCATCTCGCCTGGAGGGGAGAACAGCCTGGATTTTCTCGATTTGCGGCAGGTGCTCTCGACTTACGACATGGACCTCAGGGACCCGCTCTGGTGGCCTCAGGAAAGGACAGTCCCCATGAGAGTTGCTCGGGGCCTCTCGGAATTCCTCTCCCGCCGATGCCAGGGCCTAAGACCTTGTGTGGAGTCGGTACCGGAACCTGAGGATTCCTCTCCAGTGCTGATATGGATCTTGGGGTACTTCTGTAGTCTCCCCAGGGGAGTCAGTCCTCGTCTCGAGTTGGGGCATGCACGTTCGGTTTCCTCCCGAGCTGTAGCAGCAGTGTCACGCTTCCCTTCGCGTGGATCAAGGGATCTGTGGCTTTCCCTCGAGGCTTTTCCATGAGGCTTTCCCACGAGTCTTTCCCACAGGGCTGTCCCACGTGCCACCGTGGTGTGAGTCGATCCTCGGCTTGAAAGTCGAGGCAGGGCAGGGAAAACAGGTTTCCCTGGAATGGACTGAGACATCTGAGGGACTCTGGGAATGGTGGCAGGACCGTGGAGTTCCTCTCGCCTTTCCTGTGGAGAGTGCCTCCTCTTGAGATTCGAGGGGAATGCCGGGAATACTTTCCCGACCACGCAGGGAAAGGATCCCTCCTCTCGAGCTATGAGGCAGAAACGGGTCTCCTCTGCATGTGGGCAGGACTCTCGTGCTTCCTCTCGAGTGGAGAAGAGTATGTCGGGGAAATTCTTGAGTTGCATCAAGGGTGTGAAGGACCCTTTGGAAGTTCCAGAGGTTAGGTGTGATTAGCCTGGAGACCCCTCAGTGGAAATGGGCCTCATCTCGCCTGGAGGGGAGAAACCTCCTGGATTTTCTCGAGTTGCGGCAGGTGCTCTTGACTTACGACGAGGACCTCAGGGACCCGCTCTTCTGGCCTCAGGAAAGGCCTGTCCCCATGCGAGTTGCACTGGGGGCCCTCTCGGGATTCCTCTCCTGTCAATGCCGGGGCCTAAGGCCTTGTGTGGAGTCGGTGCCGGAACCTGAGGATTCCTCTCCAGTGCTGACGTGGATCTTGCGGTACTTCTAGAGTCTCCCCAGGGGAGTCAGTCCTCGTCTCGAATGGGGGGAATGCAAGTGCGCTTTCCTCCCGAGCTTTAGCAGCAGTGTCAAGCTTCCCCGTCGCGTGAATCAAGGGATCTGTGGCTTTGCCTCGAGGCTTTCCCACGAGGCTTTCCCAAGTGTCTTTCCCACAGGGCTGTCCCACGTGCCACCGTGGTGTGAGTCGATCCTCTGCTTGAAAAGTCGAGGCAGTGCAGGGAATAGAGTTTTCCCTGGAATGGACTGAGACATCTGGGGGACTCTGGGAATGGTGGCAAGACCCTGGAGTTCCTCTCGCCTTTCCTGTGCAGAGGCGCCTCCTCTTGAGATGCGTCGGGAACGGCGGGAATTCTTTCCCGACCACGCAGGGAAAGGATTCCTCCTCTCGAGCTCTGAGGCGGAAACGGGGTTTCTCTGGATATGGGCGGGACTCTCGTGCTTCCTCTCGAGTGGAGACGGGTATGTCGGGGAACTTCTTGAGTTGCAGCAAGGGTGTGAAGGACCCTTTGGAAGTTCCAGAGGTTTAGGTGTGATTAGCCTCGAGAAGCCTCAGCGGAAATTGGCCTCATCTCGCCTGGAGGGGAGAACCTCCTGGATTTTCTCGAGTTGGGGTTGGTGCTCTCGACTTACGACGGGGACCTCATGGACCCGCTCTGGTGGCCTCAGGAAAGGCAAGTCCCCATGCGAGTTGCTCGGGGTCCGCGCGGGATTCCTCTCCCGTCGATGCTGCGGCCTAAGACCTTGTGAGGAGTTGCTGCCAGAACCTGAGGATTCTTCTCCAGTGCTGACATGGATCTCGGGTACTTCTGGAGTCTCCCCAGGGGAGTCAGTCCTCGTCTCGAGTGGGGGCATGAACGTGCTCTTTCCTCCGGAGCTGTAGCCGCAGTGTCATGCTTCCTTCGCGTGAATCAAGGGATCTGTGGCTTTCCCTAGAGGCTTTCCCACGAGGCTTTCCAACGAGGCTTTGTCACAGGACTGTCCCACGTGCCACCGTGGTGTGTGTTGATCCTCGTCTTGAAAGTCGAGGCAGTGCCAGGGAAAAACAGGTTTCCATGGAAATGGACTGAGACATCTTGGGGACTCTGGGAATGGTGGTACAACCCTGAGTTCCTCTCGCCTTTCCTGTGAAGAGCGCCTCCTCTTGAGATGCGACGGGAATGCCGGGAATTATTTCCTGACAACGCAGGGAAAGGATCCCTCCTATCGAACTATGAGGCGGACAAGGGACTCTTCTGGATGTGGGCGGGGACTCTCGTGCTTGCTCTCGAGTGGAGACGGGTATGTCGGGGAACTTCTTGAGTTGCAGCAAGAGTGTGAAGCACCCTTTGGAATTTCCAGAGGTTAGGTGTGATTAGCCTCGAGACGCCTCAGCGGAAATGGGCCTCATCTCGCCTGGAGGGGAGAACAGCCTGGATTTTCTCGAGTTGCGGCAGGTGCTCTCGACTTACGACGGGGACATCAGGGACCCACTCTGGTGGCCTCAGGAAAGGCCAGTCCCCATGCGAGTTGCTCGGGGGCCTCTCGGGATTCCTAATCCCGTCGATGCTGGGCCCTAAGACCTTGTGTGGAGTCGATGCCGGAACCTGAGGATTCCTCTCCAGTGCTGACATGGATCTTGGGGTACTTCTGGAGTCTCCCCAGGGGAGTCAGTCCTCGTCTCGAATGGGGACATGCACCGTGCGTTTTCCTCCCGAGCTGTAGCAGAACTGTCACGCTTTTCCTTCGGGGTGGTTTAAGGGATCTCTGTCTTTCCCTCGCGGCTTTCCCATGAGGCTTTCCCACGAGGCTTTCCCACAGGGCTGTCCCACGTGCTACCGTTGTGTGAGTCGATCCTCGGCTTGAAAGTCGAGGCAGTGCAGGGAAAACAGGTTTCCCTGGAATGGTTGAGACATCTGGGGGACTCTGGGAATGGTGGCACTATCCTGGAGTTCCTCTCGCCTTTCCTGTGGAGAGCGCCTCCTCTTGAGTTGCGACGGGATCGCCGGGAATTCTTTCCCGACCAAGCAGGGAAAGGATCCTTCCTCTCCAGCTACAAGGAGGAATCGGGCTCTTCTCGGTGTGGGCAGGACCCTCGTGCTTCCTCTCGAATTGAGACGCGTATGTCGGGTAAATTCTTGTGTTGCAGTAAGGTTACGAAGGACCCTTTGGACACTCCAGAGGTTAGGGTGTGATTAGCGTTGAGACGCCTCAGCAGAAATGGGCCTCATCTCGCCTGGAGGGAGAACCTCCTGGAATTTCTCGAGTTGTTGCATGTGCTAGCGACTTACCATAGGGACTTCAGGGACCAGCTCTGGTGACCTCAGGAAAGGCCAGTTCCCATGCGAGTTGCTCGGGGGCCTCTCGGGATTCCTCTCCCGACGATTCCGGGGCCTAAGACCTTGTGTGGAGTCGGGACCGTAACCTGAGGATTCCTCTCCTTTGCTGAGGTGGATCTTGGGGGTACTTCTGGAGTCTCCCCAGGGGAGTCAGTCCTCGTCTCGAGTAGGGGCATGCACGTGCGCCTTCCTCCCGAGCTGTAGCAGCAGTGTCACGTTTCCCGTCACGTGGATCAAGGGATTTCTGGCTTTCTCTCGAGGCTGTCCCACGAGGCTTTCCACGAGGCTTTCCCACAGTGCTGTCCCACGTGCCACAGTGGTGTGCGTCAATCCTCGTCTTGAAAGTCCAGGCAGTGCATGGAAAACAGGTTCCTCTGGAATGTACTGTGACATCTGAGGGACACTTGGAATGGCGGCACGACTCTAGAGTTCCTCTCACTTTCCTGTTGAGAGCACCTCCTCTTAAGATGCGACGGGAACACCAGGAATTCTTTCCCGAACTATAAGGAAAGGATCCCTCAACTCAAGGTACGAGGCGGAAACAGGGCTTCTCTGGGCTTCTCTGGGTGGGACCCTCGTGCTTCCTCTGGAGTGGAGATGGGTATGTCGGGGATCTTCTTGATTTGCAGCAAGGGTGTGAAGGACCTTTGGAAGTTCCAGAAGTTAGGTGCCGATTAGCCTCGAGACGCCTCAGCGGAAATGGGCCTAATCGCGCCTGGAGGGGAGAACCTCCTGGATTTTCTCGAGCTGCAGAAGGTGCTCTTGACTTACGACGGGGACATCAGGGACCCGCTCTGATGGACTCAGGAAAGGGCAGTTCCCATGAGAGTTGCAAGGGGGCCTCTCGGGATTCCTCTCCCGTCGATGCCCGGGGCCTAAGACCTTGTGTGGAGTCGGGGCCGGAACGCTGAGGTTTCCTCTCCAGTGCCTGACATGGAACGTTGGGGTACTTCTGGAGTCTGTCCATGGAGTCAGTCCTCAGCTCGTGTGGCGACATGCACGTGCGCTTTCCTCCCGAGCTCTAGCAGCAGTGTCACGCTTCCGGTCGCGTGATCAAGGGATCTGTGGCTTTCCCTAGAGGCTTTCCCACAGGGCTGTCCCACGTGCCACCGTGGTGTGAGTCGATCCTCGGCGTGAAAATCGAGGCAGTGCAGGGAAAAGAGGTTCCTCTGGAAGGCACTGAGACATCCGGGGGTCTCTTTGAATGGTGGCACGACCGTGGAGTCCCTCTCGCATTTCCTGTGGAGGGCGCCTCCTCTTGAGATGCGACGGGAACGCCGGGAATTCTTTCCCGACCAGGCAGGGAAGGATCCCTCATCTCGAGCTACCAGGCGGAAACGGGGCTCCTCTGGATGTGCGCGGGACCCCCGTGCTTCCTCTCGAGTGGAGAAGGGTATGTCGGAGAACGACTTGAGATGCAGCAAGAGTTTGAAGGACCCTTTGGAAGTTCCAGAGGTTAGGCGTGATTAGCCTGGAGATGCCTCAGCAGAAATGGGCCTCATCTCGCCTGGAGGGGAGAACCTCGTGGAATTTCTCGAGTTGGGCAGGTGCTCTCGACTTACGACGGGGACCTCAGGGACCCCCTTTGCTGACCACAGGAAAGGCCAGTCCACATGCGACTTCCTAGGGGGCCTCTCGGGATTCCTCTCCCTTCCAAACCCGGGCCGAAGACCTTATGTGGAGTCAGGGACAGAACCTGAGAGTTCCTCACCAGTGCTACCATGGATCTTGGGGAACTTCTGGAGTCCTGAGGGGGCCCACGTGATGGCCCCTGCTGGCCACGTGATTGCAACAGCTGACCCAGATGATTGCACCAGGGGCCCACGAGATTTCCCCTGGGGCCCCGTGATTTCCACTGGGCCCACGTGATTACCCTGTGGGCTGATTGCTCCAGCTGGCCCATATGATGGCCCGGGGGGACCCACGTATTTCCACTGGGGCCTACGTGATTTCCCCGTTAGGCCCACGTGATTGCACCAGCTGGCCCACATGATAGCCCATGGGGGGCGCATGTTATTGCCATTGGGGGCTCATGTGATTGCAACAGGTTGCCCACGGATTGCCAAGGAGGGCCCAGGTGATTTCCCCAGGGGCGAACATGATGGCCTCGGGGGGCCCGCATGATTGCCCTGGGGGACATGATTGCCCCTGGGGGACCACGTGATTGCCCCAGCTGGCCCACGTGATTGCCCTGGCGGACCACGTGATTGGGGCCACGTGATTACGTGATTGCCCCTGGGGGCCCACGTGATTGCCCTGGGGGCCCACGTGATTGCCCCTTGGGGGCCACGTGATTTCCCTTGGGGCCCACGTGATGCCCCTGGGCCCACGTGACTTCCCCTGGGGACCCACGAGATTGCCCCTAGGGGCCGACGTGATTTCCTCGGGGGCCCCCGGGGCCCACGTGATTGCCCTGGGGGCCCACGTGCCCTGGGGGCCACATGATTTCCCCTGGGGGTCCACGTGATTGCCCTCGGGGACTAAGTGATTGCCCTGGGGGCCCACGTGATGCCCTGCGGGCCAGCATGATTGCTCCTGGGGGCCCACGTAAATGCCCCTGGGGGCCCATGTGATTGCCCTGGGGCCCACGTGATTTCCCCCTGGGGGTGATTGCCCCACGTGATTTCCCGGGGCCCACGTGATTGCCCCTGGGGCCCACGTGATTTCCCTGGGGGCCCCTATGGGCCCACGTGATTTCCACGGGGGGCCCACGGGATAACCCTGGGGTCCCACGGGATTTCCACGGGGGCCCACGTGATTGCCCTGGGGCCCCACGTGATTTCCCGGGGCCCACGTGATTGCCACTGGGGGCCACGTGATTGACCCTGGGGCCCACGTGATTGCCCCGGGGGGCCCACGTGATTGCCCCTGGGTCCACGTGATTTCCCCTGGGGCCAACATGATTGCCCCTGGGGTGATTTCCACACGTGATTTCCATGGGGGCCCACGTGATTGCCCTGGGGGCCCACGTGAATTCCCTGGGGTCCACGTGATTGCCCCTGGGGCCCACGTGACTTCCCGTGGGGACCCACGAGATTGCACTTGGGGATTGGGGGGCCCACGTGATTGCCCCTGGGCCCACGAGATTTCCCCTGGGGGCCCACGTGATTTGGGGCCCTGGGGCCCACGTGATTTCCCCTGGGGGCCGTGATTGCCCCTGGGGCCCACGTGATTGCCCCTGGGGTGATTGCCCCGGGGCCACGTGATTGCCACCCTGGGGGCCCACGTGATTTCCCGGGGCCCACGTGATTGCCCCTGGGGGGCCCACGTGATTTCCACGGGGGGCCCACGATTGGGGGCCCACGTGGGGCCCACGTGATTGCCCCTGGGGGCCCACGTGATTTCCGGGGGCCCACGTGAAACGTGATTGCCCCTGGGGGCCCCGTGATTGCCCTGGGGCCCATGTGATTTCCCCACGTGATTGCCCTGGGGCCCACGTGATTTCCCCTGGGGGCCCACGTGATTTCCCCCTGGGGGCCCCCTGATTGCCCCTGGGGGCCACGTGATTTCCCCTGGGGGCCCGTGATTCCCTGGGGGCCCACGTGATTTGCCCACGTGATGGGGCCCACGTGATTGCCCCTGGGGGCCACGTGATTTCCCCTGGGGCCCCCACGTGATTGGGCCCACGTGATTGGGGTGATTGCCCGGGGCCACGTGATTGCCCCTGGGGGCCCACGTGATTACGTGGGGCCCACGTGATTGCCCTGGGGCCACGTGATTTCCCCTGGGGGCCCACGTGATTTCCCTGGGGGCCCACGTGATTGGGGGCCCACGTGATTGCCCTGGGGGCCCACGTGATTTCCCCTGGGGGCCCACGTGATTTCCCTGGGGGCCCACGTGATTTGCCCACGTGATTTCCCGGGGCCCACGTGATTTCCGGGGCCCACGTGATTGCCCTGGGGGCCACGTGATTGGGGCCCACGTGATTGATTGGGGCCCACGTGATTGCCCCTGGGGCCCACCACGTGATTTCCCCTGGGGACGTGATTTCCGGGGGCCCACGTGATTGCCCCTGGGGGCCCACGTGATTGGGGGGCCCATTGCCCCTGGGGCCCACGTGATTTCCCGTGATTGCCCCTGGGCCCACGTGATTTGATTGGGGCCCACGTGATTGCCCCCCACCCACGTGATTTCCCCTGGGGGCCCACGTGATTTCCCCTGGGGGCCCACGTGATTGCCCCTGGGGGCCCACGTGATTTCCCGGGGGGGCCCACGTGATTGCCCCTGGGCCCACGTGATTTCCGGGGCCCCACGTGATTGCCCCTGGGGGGCCCACGTGATTTCCCTGGGGGCCCACGTGATTTCCCGGGGGCCCACGTGATTGCCCCCCACGTGATTTCCCGGGGCCCACGTGATTGCCCCTGGGGGTGATTTCCCTGGGGGCCCATGTGATTGCCCTGGGGGCCCTTTCCCCTGGGGCCCACCCACGTGCCCCCTGGGGGCCCACGTGATTTCCCCTGCCCCACGTGATGCCCCCCACGTGATTTCCCCTGGGGCCCCACGTGATTTCCGGGGGCCCACGTGATGACCCCCCTGGGGTGATTGGGGGCCACGTGATTTCCCCTGGGCCCACGCCCACCCCCTGGGGCCCACGTGATTGCCCAATTGACACGGGGCCCACGTGATTTCCCCTGGGGGCCACGTGATTTCCACGGGGGCCCACGGATTGCCCCCACGTGATGGACGTGATTGCCCCTGGGGGCCCACGTGATTGCCGGGGGCCCACGTGATTTCCCCACGTGATTTCCCCTGGGGCCCACCCACGTGATTGCCCTGGGGCCCACGTGATTTCCCCTGGGGGCCCACGTGATTTCCCGGGGCCACGTGATTTCCCCTGGGGCCCATGTGATTTCCCCTGGGGGCCCACATGATTGCCCCTGGGGGTGATTTCCCGACACCCCTGGGGGTGATTTCCCCCACGTGATTTCCCCTGGGGGCCCCGTGATTTCCCCTGGGGCCCACGTGATTGCCCCTGGGGGCCCACGTGATTGCCCCTGGGGGTGATTTCCACGGGGGCCCACGTGATTGCCCCTGGGGGCCCGTGATTTCCACGCCCACCCCTGGGGCCCACGTGATTTCCATTGGGGGCCCACGTGTGATTGCCCCTGGGGGCCCACGTGATTTTGATTGCCCACGTGGGGGCCCACGTGATTGCCCTGGGGCCACGTGATTTCGGGCCCACGTGATTGCCCCTGGGCCCACGTGATTTCCCCTGGGGCCACATGATTGCCCCCCACATGGTGGGGCCCACGTGATTGCCCCTGGGGGCCCATGTGATTTCCACGGGGGGGCCCACGTGATTGCCCCTGGGGGCCACGTGATTTCCACGGGGGCCACGTGATTGCCCCTGGGGGCCCACGTGATTTCCACGGGGGCCCACCCCTGGGCCACGTGATTTCCGGGGGCCCACGTGATTGCCCTGGGGGCCCCACGTGATTGCTCCTGGGGCCACGTGATTGCCCCTGGGGCCCACGTGATTGCCCTGGGGCGACGTGATTTCTCTTGGGGCCACGTGATTGCCCCTGTGGCCCACTTGATTTCCCCTGGGGGCCCACATGATTGCCCTGGGGGCCCACGTGGGGGCCCACGTGATTTCCCTGGGGCCCAGTGATTTCCTCCACGTGATTCCCCTGGGGGCCCACGTGATTTCCCCTGGGGCCACGTGTTTGCCCAGGGGGCCCACGTGATTTCCAGTGGGGGCCCACGTGATTGCCCTGGGGCCCACGTGATTCCCCTGGGGCCCTCGTGATTTCCCGTGGGGGCCCACGTGATTTCCCCTGGGGCCCACGTGATTGCCCAGGGGCCCACGTGATTTCCCCTGTGATTGCCCCAGGGGCCCACGGATTGTTGATTCCCCTGGGGGCCCACGTGATTGTTGAACGTGATTTCCCTGGGGGCCCACGTGATTGGGGGCCCACGTGATTTCCCCCTGGGGGCCCACGTGATTGCCCCAGGGGCCCACGTGATTTCCCCTGGGGGCCCACGTGATTTCCCCTGGGGGCCCACGTGATTCCCCCTGGGGCCCACGTGATTTCCCTGTGATTGCCCGGGGGCCCCACGTGATTTGCCCCATGGGGCCCACGTGATTCCCTGGGGGCCCACGTGCTTTCCCCTGGGGCCACGTGATTGCCCCGGGGGCCCCGTGATTTCCACAGGGGCCCACGTGATGCCCCTGGGGCCCGTGAGTGATTCCACGTGATTTCCACAGGGGGCCCGCGTGAGTGCCCCGGGGGCCCAGTGATTTCCACAGGGGCCCCCCAGGGGCCACGTGGGGCGTGATTTCCCCTGGGGCCCACGTGATTGGGGCCCACGTGATTGCCCTGGGCCCACGTTTGCCCCTGGGGGCCCACGTGATTTCCACTGGGGCCCACGATTGCCCTGGGCCCACGTGATTTCGACGGGGGGCCCGTGATTGCCCTGGGGGCCCACGTGATTGCCCCTGGGGCCCACGTGATGCCCACGTGATTGCCCTGGGGACGTGATTTTCCCCACGTGATTGCCCCTGTGGGGGGGCCCACATGATTGCCCCTGGGGGCCACTGATTCCAGGGGGGCCCACGTGATTTCCCTGGGCCCAAGTGATTTCCATGTGATTGGGGGCCCACGTGATTTCCCCTGGGGGCCCACGTGATTTCCCCTGGGGGGTCCCAGGGGGCCGTGATTTCCAGTGGGCCCACGTGATTGCTCCTGGGGTCCCACGTGATTTCCCCTGGGGGCCTCGTGATTTCCCGTGGGGGCCCACGTGATTTCGCCTGGGGGCCACGTGATTGCCGGGGGCCCACGTGATTTCCCCTGGGGGCCACGTGATTTGGGGGGCCCACGTGATTGGGGGCCCACGTGATTGGGGGGCCCACGTGATTGCCCAACGTGATTGCCCCTGGGGGCCCACGTGATTGCCGGGGCCCACGTGATTTCCCTGGGGCCCACGTGATTGCCCCACCACGTGATTTCCCCTGGGGGCCCACGTGATTTCCCCTGGGGGCCCACGTGATTGCCCCAGGGGGCCACGTGATTTCCCTGGGGCCCACGTGATTTCCTGGGGGCCCACGTGATTCCCGGGGCCCACGTGATTTCCGGGGGGCACGTGATTGCCCCTGGGGGCCCACGTGATTTCCCGGGGGGCCCACGTGATTGCCCCCACGCTGATTCCCCTGGGGGCCCACGTGATGGGGGCCCACGTGATTTGGGGTGATTTCCCCTGGGGGCCCACGTGATTTCCGGGGGGCCACGTGATTTGGGGCCCGTGATGCCCCCTGGGGGCCCACGTGATTGCCCGGGGGGCCACGTGATTGCCCGTGGGCCCACGTGATTACGGGGCCCACGTGATTTGGGGGCCCCACGATGCCCCTGGGGGCCCACGTGATTGCCCTGGGGGCCACGTGATTGGGGGCCCACGTGATTGCCCTGGGGCCCACGTGATTTCCCGGGGGCCCACGTGATTGCCCCTGGGGGCGCCACGTGATTTTCCCCCTGGGGGCCCACGTGATTTGGGGCCCGTGATTTCCCGGGGGGCCCACGTGATTGCCCCCTGGGGGCCCACGTGATTGCCCACGTGATTTGCCGCCTGGGGCCCACGTGATTGCCCTGGGGCCGCACGTGATTTGATTGCCCCTGGGGGCCCACGTGATTGCCCCTGGGGGCCCCGTGATTGCCCTGGGGCCCACGTGATTTCCCCTGGGGGCCCACGTGATTGCCCCTGGGGCCCACGTGATTTCCCCTGGGGGCCCACGTGTTTCCGTGGGGGCCACGTGATTTCCACGGGGGCCCACGTGATTGCCCTGGGGGCCCACGTGATTTCCACGGGGCCCACGTGATTTCCCCTGGGGGCCCACGTGATTGCCCTGGGGCCCACGTGAATTGCCCCTTGGGGCCCCACGTGATTTCCCCTGGGGGCCCACGTGATTGGGGCCCACGTGATTTCCCCTGGGGGCCCACGTGATTGCCCATGGGGGCCCACGTGATTTCCCCATGGGGGCCCACGTGATTGCCCCGCCCACTGGGGGCCCGTGACGGGGTCCCACGTGATTTCCCGGGGGGCCACGTGATTTCCCTGGGGCCGGTGGGGGGCCCCACGTGATTGCCCAGGGGGCCCACGTGATTGCCCTGGGGCCCACGTGATTTCCCCCTGGGGGCCCCACGTGATTCCACGGGGGCCCACTGGGCCACGTGATTGCCCCTGGGGGCCCACGTGCCCTGGGGCTGATTTCCCCGGGGGGCCCACGTGATTGCCCCTGCCACGTGGGGGCCCACGTGATTGGGGGGCCACGTGATTTCCCTGGGGGCCCACGTGATTGCCCTGGGGGGTGATTTCCACCCCGTGATTGCCCCTGGGGGGCCCACGTGATTGCCCCTGGGGCCCACGTATTCCTGGGGCCACGTGATTTCCCCTGGGGGCCCACGTGATTGCCCCTGGGGGCCCACGTGATTTCCCTGGGGCCACGGCCCACCACGTGATTGCCCCTGGGGGCCCACGTGATTTCCCCTTGGGCCACGTGATTGCCCCTGGGGCCCACGTGATTGCCCTGGGGCCCGTGATTCCCCTGGGGCCCACGTGACCCAGATTTGGGCCCACGTGATTGCCCCTGGGGCCCACGGGGCCCACGTGATTTCCACGGGGGCCCACGTGATTGCCCCTGGGGCCCACGTGATTTCTGGCCCACTCCAGGGGGCCACGTGATTGCCCCTGGGGCCCCACGTGATTTTCCCCTGGGGCCCACGTGATTGCCCCTGGGGGCCCACGTGATTTCCCCTGGGGCCCACCCTGGGGGCCACGTGATTGCCCCTCACGTGATTTCCCCTGGGGGCCCACGTGATGGGGGCCACGTGATTTTCCACCCTGGGGGCCCACGTGATTCCCCTGGGGGCCACGTGATTGCCCCTGGGCCACGTGATTTCCCCTGGGGCCCACGTGAGGGGGGGCCACGTGATTGCCCTGTGGGGGCCCACGTGATTTCCCCTGGGGGCCCACGTGTGGGGCCCACGTGATTCCCTGGGGGCCCACGTGATTGCCCCTGGGGGCCCACGTGATTGCCCTGGGGGCCCACGTGATTTCCCGGGGGCCCAGTGATTTCCCATGGGGCCACGTGATTGCCCCTGGGGGCCACGTGATTGCCCCTGGGGGCCCACGTGATTTCCCCTGGCCACGTGGCCCAGGGGCCCACGTGATTTGCCCCTGGGGCCCACGTGATTGCCCC
>NW_017207536.1:0-4365 GCF_001704415.2 Capra hircus | reverse complement strand
TCGACATCAAGGGAGAGGAATCCCGAGAGGCCTGAGCTACTCACATGGGGACTGGCCTTTCCTGAGGCCAGCAGAACGGGTCCCTGAGGTCCCCGTCGTAAGTCGAGAGCACCTGCCGCAACTCGAGAAAATCCAGGAGGTTTCTCCCCCCAGGCGAGATGAGGCCCATTTCCACTGAGGCGTCTCGAGGCTAATTACACCTAACCTCTGGAACTTCCAAAGGGTCCTTCACACCCTTGCCGCAACTCAGGAAGTTCCCCGACATACCCGTCTCCACTCGAGAGGAAGCACGAGATTCCCGCCCACATCCAGCAGAGGACCCGTTTCCGCCTCCTAGCTCGAGAGTAGGGATCCTTTCCCTGCGTGGTCGGGAAAGAATTCCCGGCGTTCCCTTCGCATCTCAAGAGGAGGCGCTCTCCACAAGGAATGCGAGAGGAACTCCAGGTTGTGCCACCATTCCCAGAGTCCCCCCAGATGTCTCAGTCCATTCCAGGGAAACCTGTTTTCCCTGCACTGCCCGACTTTCTAGCCGGGTTGGACTCACACCACGGTGGCACGTGGGACAGCACTGTGGGAAAGCCTCATGGGAAAGCCTCGAGGGAAATCCCTGATCCCTTGATCCACGCGAAGGAAAGCGTGACACTGCTGCTACAGCTCGGGAGGAAAGCACACGTGCATGCCCCCAATCGAGACGACGACTGACTCCCCTGGGGAGACTCCAGAAGAACCCCAAGATCATGTCAGCACTGGAGAGGAATCCTCAGGTTCCGGCACTGACTCCACACAAGGTTTTAGGCCCCAGCATCGATCGGAGAGGAAACCCGAGAGGCCCCGAGCCCCGAGCAACTCGCAAGGGGGACTGGCCTTTCCTGAGGCCACCAGAGCGGGTCCCTGATGTCCCCGTCGTAAGTCGAGAGCACCTGCCGCAACTCGAGAAAATCCAGGAGGTTCTCCCTCAGCGAGATGAGGCCCATTCCACTGAGTTGTCTTGAGGCTAATCACACCTAAACTCTGGAACTTCAAAGGGTCCTTCACACGCTTGCTGCAACTCAAGAAGTTCCCCGACATACCCGACTCCACTCGAGAGGAAGCACGAGAGTCCCGCCCACATCCAGCGGAGACCCGTTTCCGCCTCCTAGCTCGAGAGGAGGGGGATCCTTTCCCTGCCCTGGTCGGAAAAAAATTCCCGGCGTTCCGCTCGCATCTCAAGAGGAGGCGCTCTCCACAGGAAAGTCGAGACGAACTCCAGTGTCATGTCAATATTCCCAGAGTCCTGCAGAAGTCTCAGTCCATTCCAGGAAACTGTTTTCCCTGCACTGCCTCGACTTTCAAGTCGAGGATCGACGCACACAAGGTGGCACGTGGGACAGCCCTGTGGGAAAGCCTCGTGGGAAAACCTCGTGGGAAAGCCTCGAGGGAAAGTTCCAGATCCCTTGATCCACGCCAAGGGAAGCGCGACACTGCTGTTACAGCTCGGGAGGAAAGCGCACCTGCATGACCCCACTCGAGACGAGGACTGACTCCCCTGGGGAGACTCGCAGAAGTACCCCAAGATCCATGTCAGCACTGGAGAGGAATCCTCAGGTTCCGGCACCGATTCCACACAAGGTCTTACGGCCCCGGGCTTCGGACGGGAGAGGAATCCGAGAGGCCCCCGAGCATCTCGCATGGGGACTGGCCTTTCCTGAGGCCACCAGAGCGGGTCCGTGAGGTCCCAGTCGTAAGTGAGAGCACCTGCCGCAACTCGAGAAAATCCAGGGAGGTTCTCCCCTCCAGGCGTGATGAGGCCCATTTCCGCTGACCGTCTGGAGGCTAATCATAATCTAACCTTTGGAACTTCCAAAGGGTCTTTCACACCTTTACTGCACCTCAAGAAGTTCCTTGACAAACCTGTCTGAACTCGAGAGTAAGCACGAGATTCCCGCCCACATCCAGCACAGACCCGTTTCCGCCTCCTAGCTCGAGAGGAGGGATCCTTTCCCCTGCGTGGTCGGGAAAAAATTCCCCGGCGTTCCCGTCGCATCTCAAGAGGAGGAGCTCTCTAACAGGAATGGCGAGAGGAACTCCAGGGTCGTGCCACCATTCCCAGAGTTCCCCAGATGTCTCAGTCCATTCCAGGGAAACCTGTTTTCCCTGCACTGTCTCGACTTTCTAGCCGAGAATGGACTCACACCACGGTGGGCACGTGGGACATCCCTGTGGGAAAACCTCGTGGGAAAGCCTCGTGGGAAAGCCTCGAGGGAAAGCCACAGATCCCTTGATCCAGGCGAAGGGATGGGTGACACTGCTGCTACAGCTCGGGAGGAAAGCTCACGTGGCATGCCCCCACTCGAGACGAGGACTGACTCCCCTGGGGGAGACTCCAGAAGTACCCCAAGAAGCATGTCAGCACTGAAGAGGAATCCTCAGATTCCGGCACCGAAGCCACACAAGGTCTTAGGCCCCGGCATCGACGGGAGAGGAAACCGAGAGGCACCCCAGCAACTCGCATGGGGACTGGCCTTTTCTGAGGCCACCAGAGCGGGTCCCTGAGGTCCCCGTCGTAAGTCGAGAGCACCTGTCGCAACTCGAGAAAAATCCAGGAGGTTCTCCCTCCAGGCGAGATGAGGCCCATTTCCACTGAGACGTCTCGAGGCTAATCAAACCTAACCTATGGAACTTCCAAAGGGTCCTTCACACCTTGCTGCAACTCAAGAAGTTCCCCGACATACCCGTCTCCACTCGAGAGGAAGCAGGAAAGTCCCGCCGACATCCAGAGGAGCCACGTTTCCTCCTCATTGCTCGAGAGGTTTGATCCTTTCCCTGCGTGGTCGGGAAAGAATTCGCGGCATTCCCGTCCCACATCAAGAGGAGGCGCTCTCCAGAGGAAAAACGAGAGGAACTCCAGAGTCGTGCCCCCATTCCCAGAGTCCCCCTAGATGTCTCAGTCCATTCCAGGGAAACCTGTATTCCCTGCACTGCCTCGACTTTCAAGCCGAGGATCGACTCACACCACAGTGGCACGTGGGACAGCCCTGTGGGAAAGCCTCGTGGGAAAGCCTCTTGCGAAAGCCTCGAGGGAAAGCCACAGATCAGTTGTAAACGCGAAGGAAGCGTGACACTGCTGCTACAGCTCGGGAGGAAAGCGCACGTGTATGCCCCCACTCGAGTAGAGGACTGACTGCCCTGGGGAGACTCAGAAGTACCCCAAGATCCATGTCAGCACTGGAGAGGAATCCTCAGGTTCCGGCAGACTCCACACAAGATCTTAGGCCCTGGCATCGACGGGAGAGGAATCCTGAGAGGCCCCCGAGCAACTCGCATGGGGACTGGCCTTTCCTGAGGCCACCAGAGCGGGTCCCTGAGGTCCCGTCGTAAGTTGAGAGCACCTGCCGCAACTCGAGAAAATCCAGGAGGTTCTCCCTCCAGGCGAGATGAGGCCCATTTCTGCTGAGCGTCTCGAGGCTAATCACATCTAACATCTGGAACTTCAAAGGGTCCTTCACACCCTTGCTGCAACTCAAGAAGTTCCCGACATACCGTCTCCACTCGATAGGAAGCACGAGAGTTCCGCCCGTATCCAGAGGAGCCCCGTTTCCACCTCCTAGACGAGAGGGAGGGATCCTTTCCCTGCGTGGTCGGGAAGAATTCCGGCATTACCGTCGTATCTCAAGAAGAGGCGCTCTGCACAGGAAAGGCCAAAGAAACTCCAGGGTCGTGCCACCATTCCAGAGTCCCCAGATGTCTCAGTCCATTCCAGGGAAACCTGTTTTCCCTGCACTGCCTCGACTTTCAAGCCGAGGATCGACTCACAAAACGGTGGCACGTGGGACAGCTCTGTGGGAAAGCTCGTGGGAAGCATCGAGGGAAAGACACAGATCCCTTGATCCACGCGAAGAGAGCATGACACTGCTGCTACAGATCGGGGAGGAAATCGCACGTGCATGGCCCACTCGAGATGAGGACTGACTCCCCTGGGGAGACTCAGAAGTACCCAAGATCCATGTCAGCACTGGAGAGGAATGCTCAGGTTCCGGCACGGACTCACACAAGGTCTAGACCCGGAATCTACGGGGGAGAGGAATCCGAGAGGCCAGAGGCATTCCATGGGGACTGGCCTTCCTGAGGGCACAGGGTGGGTCCCTGAGGTCCCATCGTAAGTCCAGAGCACCTGCCGCAACTCGAGAAAATCCAGGAGGTTTCCCAATCCAGGCGAGATGAGGCCATTTCCGCTGAGGCAACAAGGGGGTAATCACACTTAAACTCTGGAACTTCCAAAGGGTCCTTCACACCCTTTGCAACTCAAGAAGTTCCCTGACATACCCGTCTCTACTCAAGAGGATCCCAAGGGTCCGCCCATATCCAGAGTGGCCCCGTTTCCGCCTG
>NW_017207535.1:0-4365 GCF_001704415.2 Capra hircus | reverse complement strand
CACGAGGCTGTCCATGTCCGCCACCGTGGTGTGAGTCGATCCTCTCCTTGAAAGTCGAGGCAGTGCAGGGAAAACAGGTTTCCCTGGAATGGACTGAGACATCTGGGCGACTCTGGAAATGGTGGCACGACCTGGAGTTCTTCTCGCCTTTCCTGTGGAGAGCGCCTCCTCTTGAGATGCTATGGAACGCCAGGAATTCTTTCCCGACCACGCAGGGAAAGGATCACTCCTCTCGAGCTAGGAGGCGGAAACGGGGCTCCTCTGGATGTGGGCGGGACTCCCAGCTTCCTCTCGAGTGGAGACGGGTATGTCGGGGAACTTCTTGAGTTGCAGCAAGGGTGTGAAGGACCCTTTGGAAGTTCCAGATGTTAGGTGTCTTTTGCCTCGAGACGCATCAGCGGAAAAGGGCCTCATCTCGCCCTGGAGCGGAGAACCTCCTGGATTTTCTCGAGTTGAGGTAGGTGCACTCGAACTACGACGGGACCTCAGGGACACGCTCTGGTGGCCTCAGGAAAGGCTAGTCCACTTGCGAGTTGCTAGGGGCCTCTCGGGATTCCTCTCCCGTCGATGCCGGAGTCTAAGACCTTGAGTGGATTCGGTGCCGGAACCTGAGGTTTCCTCTCCAGTGATGACATGGATCTTGGGTACTTCTGGAGTCTCCCCTAGGGAGTCAGTCCTAGTCTCGAGTGGGGGCATGCACGTGCGCTGCCCTCCTGAACTGTAGCAGCAGTGGGGCGCTTCCTTCGCGTGGATCAAGGCATCTGTGGCTTTCCCTCGAGGCTTTCCCAGGAGGCTTTTCCACAGTGCTGTCCCGCGTGCCACCGTGGTGTGAGTCGATGCTCGGCTTGAAAGTCGAGGCAGTGCAGGGAAAACAGGTTTCCTGGAATGGACTGAGACATCTGGGGACTCTGGGAATGGTGGCACGACCCTGGAGTTCCTCTCGCCTTTCCTGTGGAGAGCGCCTCCCTTGAGATGCGACGGAAACGCCGGGAATTCTTTCTCGACCACGCAGGGAAAGGATCCTCCTCTCGAGCTAGGAGGCGAAACGGTTCTCCTCTGGATGTGGGCGGGACTCTCGTGCTTCCTCTCGAGTGGAGACGGGTATTTCGGGGATCTTCTTGAGTTGCAAAAGGGTGTTAAGGACCCTTTGGAAGTTCCAGAGGTTAGGTGTGATTAGCCTCCAGACGCCTCAGCGGAAATTGGCCTCATCTCGCCTGGAGGGGAGAACCTCCTGGATTTTCTCGAGTTGCTGCAGGTGCTCTCGACTTACGACGGGGACCTCAGGGACCCGCTCTGGTTGCCTCAGGAAAGGCCAGTCCCCATGCGAGTTGCTCTTGGGCCACTCGGGATTCCTTTCCCGTCGATGCTAGGGCCTAAGACCTTGTGTGGAGTCAGTGCCGGAACCTGAGTATTCCTCTCCAGTGCTGACATGGATCTTGGGATATTTCTGGAGTCTCAGCAGGGGAGTCAGTCCTCGTCTCGAGTGGGGGCTTGCACGTGCGCTTTCCTCCCGAGCTGGAACAGCAGTGTTGCACTTCCCTTTGCGTGATCAAGGGATCTGGGGCTTTCCCTCGAGGATTTCCAACGAAGCTTCCCACGAGAATTTCCATGAGGCTTTTCCACAGTGCTGTCACACGTGCCACCGTGGTGTGTCGATGCTCGGCTTGAAATTCGAGGCAGTGCGGGAAAACAGCTTTCCCTGGAACGGACTGAGACATCTGTGGGACTCTGGGAATGGTGGCACGACCCTGGAGTTCCTCTCGCCTTTCCTGTGGAGAGTGCCTCCTCTTGAGATGCGACAGAAACGCCGGGAATTCTTTCCGACCACGGAGGGAAAGGATCCCTCCTCTCGAGCTAGGAGGCGGAAACGGGGCTCCTCTGGATGTGGGCGGGACTCTCGTGCTTCTCTCGAGTGGAGACGGGTATGTCGGGGAACTTCTTGAGTTGCAGCAAGGGTGTGAAGGACCCTTTGGAAGTTCCAGAGGTTAGCTGTGAATAGCCTCGAGACGCCTCAGCGGAAATGGGCCTCATCTCGCCTGGAGGGAGAACCTCCTGGATTTTCTGGAGTTGCGGCAGGTGCTCTCGACTTACGACGGGGACCTCAGGGACCCGCTCTGGTGGCATCAGAAATGGCCAGTCCCCATGCGAGTTGCTCGGGGGCCTCTCGGGATTCCTCCCGTCGATGCCGGGGCCTAAGACCTTGTGTGGAGTCAGTGCCGGAACCTGAGGATTCCTCTCCAGTGCTTACATGGATCTTGGGGTATTTCTGGAGACTCCCAAGGGGAGTCAGTCCACGTCTCGAGGGGGGCATGCACGTGCGCTTTCCTCTCGAGCTGTAGCAGCAGTGTCACACTTCCCTTCGCGTGGACCAAGGATCTGTGGGTTCCCTCGAGGCTTTCCTACGAGGCTTTCCCACGAGGCTTTCCCCGAGGCTTTCCCACAGGGCTGTCCCATGTGCCACCGTGGTGTGAGTCGATCCTTGGCTTGAAAGTCGAGGTAGTGCAGGGAAACAGGTTTCCCTGGAATGGACTGAGACATCTGGGGGACTCTGGGAATGGTGGCACGACCCTGGAGTTCCTCTTGCCTTTCCTGTGGAGAGCGCCTCCTCTTGAGATACGACGGGAATGCCGGGAATTCTTTCCCGACCACGCATGGAAAGGTTCCCTCCTATCGAGCTAGGAGACGGAAACGGGGCTCCTTGGATGTGGGCGTGACTCTCGTGCTTCCTCTCGAGTGGAGACGGGTATGTCGGGGAACTTCTTGAGTTGCAGCAAGGGTTTGAAGGACCCTTTGGAAGTTCCAGATGTTAGATATGATTAGCCTCGAGACGCCTCAGCGGAAATGGGCCTCATCTCGCCTGGAGAGGAAAACCTCCTGGACTTTCTCGAGTTGTGGCAGGTGCTCTCGACTTACGACTGGGACCACAGGGACCTGCTCTGGTGGCTTCAGTAAAGGCCAGTCCCCATGCGAGTTGCTCAGGGGCCTCTCGGGATTCCTCTCCCGTCGATGCTGGGGCCTAAGACCTTGTGTGGAGTCGGTGCCGGAACCTGAGGATTCCTCTCCAGTGCTGACATTGATCTTGGGGTACTTCTGGAGTCTCCCCAGGGGAGTCAGTGCTCGTCTCGAGTGGGGCTTGCACGTGGCTTTCCTTCCGAGCCTTAGCAGCAGTGTCACTCTTCCCTTCGCGTGGATCAAAGCATCTGTTGCTTTCCCTCGAGGCTTTCCATGAGGCTTTCCCAGGCTTTCCCACCAGGCTTTCCAAAGGGCTGTCCTACGCGCCACCGTGGTGTGAGTCAATCCTCGGCTTGAAACTGGAGGCAGTTCAGGGAAAACAGGTTTCCCTGGAATGGACTGAGACATCTGGGGGACTCTGGGAATGGTGGCACGACCCTGGAGTTCCTCTCGCCTATCCTGTGGAGAGCCCCTCCTCTTGAGATGCCACGGAAACGCCGGGAATTCTTTCCCGACCACGCAGGGAAAGGATCCCTCCTCTCGAGCTAGGAGGCAGAAACGGGGCTCTTCTGGATGTGGGGGGACTCTCGTGCTTCCTCTCGAGTGGAGACGGGTATGCTGGGGAACTTCTTGAGTTGCAGAAAGGGTGTGAAGGACCCTGTGGAAGTTCCAGAGGTTGGTTTTTGATTGGCCTCGAGACGCCTCAGCAGAAATGGGACTTATCTTGCCTGGAGGGGAGAACCTCCTGGATTTTCTCGAGTTGCGGCAGGTGCTCTCGACTTACGATGGCGACCTCAGGGACCCGCTCTGGTGGCCTCAGGAAAGGCCAGTCCCTTTCGAGTGGCTCGGGAGCCTCGTGATGTCACTCCAGTCGATGCCTGGCCTAAGACCTTGTGTGGAGTCGGTGCCGGAACCTGAGCATCCTCTCCAGTGCTGACTTGGATCTTGGGGTACTTCTGGAGACTCCCAGTGGAGTCAGTCCTCGTCTCGAGTGGGGGCATGCACGTGCCATTTCTTCCCGAGATTTAGCAGCAGTGTCACGCTTCCGCTTCGCGTGGATCAAAGCATCTGCGGCTTTCCCTCGAGGCTTTCCCATGAGGCTTTCCCACAGGCTTTCCACCGGCTTTCCCAAAGGACTGTCCTAACCGCCACCGTGGTTTGATGTTGATCCTCGGCCCTCACAAGTCAGGGCAGTGCAGGACAAAACAGGTTTCCCTGAATGGACTGGAGACAATCTGGGGGACTCCATGGAATGGTGCACGAGCCTGGAGTTGCCTCCCTCGCTTTCCTGTGGAGAACCCCTCCTTTCTGTGAGATTACGACCGGAACGCGCGGAATTCATTTACCCAACCCAACGCACTCGAAATAATCCCTCCTCTCACATGCGAGCAGAAACCGGACTGCCTCTGTATA
>NW_017207534.1:0-4368 GCF_001704415.2 Capra hircus | reverse complement strand
AAAGCGTGACACGGCTGCTACAGCTCGGGAGGAAAGCGCAGGTGCATGCCCCCACTCTAGACGAGGACTGACTCCCCTGGGGAGACCCCAGAAGAACCCCAAGATCTATGTCAGCACTGGAGAGGAATCCTAAGTTCCCCGGCCCCGAATCCACACAAGTCTTAGGCCCCGCATCGACGGGAGAGGAATCCCGAGAGGCCCCCGAGCAAACTCGCATGGGGACTGGCCTTTCCTGAGGCCACCAGAGCGAGTCCCTGAGCTCCCGTCGTAAGTCGAGAGCACCTGCTGCCAACTCGAGAAAATCCAGGAGGTTCTCCCCTCTAGGCGAGATGAGGCCCATTTCCGCTGAGGCGTCTCACGGCTTATTACAGCTAACATCTCGAACTTCAAAAGGGTCCTTCACTCCCTTGCTGCAACTCAAGAAGTTCCCCAACATTCCCGTATCCACTCGAGAGGAAGCACGAGAGTCCCGCCCACATCCAGAGGAGCCCGTTTCCGCCTCCTAGCTCGAGAGGTGGATCCTTTCACTGCGTGGTCTGGAAAGAATTCCCGGCTTACCGTCGCATCTCAAGAGGAGGCGCTCTCCACAAGAAAGGCGAGAGGAACTCCAGGGTCGTGCCACCATTCCAGAGTCCCCCAGATGTCTCAGTCCATTCCTGGGCAACCTGTTTCTCCTGCACTGCCTCGACCTTCAAGATGAGGATCACTCACACCACGGTGTCACGTGGGACAAACCCTATGGGAAAGCTCGTGAAAAGCCTCGTGGGAAAAGCCTCGAGGGAAAAGCCACAGATCCCTTGATCACGCGAAAGGAAAATGTGACACTGCTGCTACAGTTGGAGAGGAAAGCGCCCGTGCATGCCCCCACTCGAGACGAGGACTGACTCCCCTGGGAAGACTCCAGAAGTACCTCAAATCCATGTCAGCACTGGAGAGGAATCCTCAGGTTCCGGCACCGACTCCACACAAGGTCTTAGGCCCCGGCATCGACGGGAGAGAGGAATCCTGAGAGGCCCCGAGCTACTCGCATGGGCCCTGGCCTTCCCTGAGGCAGCACAGCGGTCCCTGAGGTCCCCGTCGTAAGTCGAGAGCACCTGCTGCAACTCGAGAAAATCCAGGAGGTTCTCCCCTCCAGACGAGATGGGCCCATTACCGCTGAGGCGTCTCGAGGCTAATCACACCTAACCTCTGGAACTTCCAAAGGGTCCTTCACACCCTTGCTGCAACTCAAGAAGTTCCCCGACATACCCGTCTCACTCGACAGGAAGCACGAGAGACCCGCCCTCATCCAGAGGAGCCCCGTTTCCGCCTCCTAGCTCGAGAGAAGGGATCCTTTTCACTGCGTGTTCGGGAAAGAATTCCCGGCGTTCCCGTCGCAACTCATGAGCAGGCGCTCTCCACAGGAAAGGCGAGAGGAACTCCAGGGTCGTGCCACCATTCCCCTAGTCCCCCAGATGTCTCAGTCCATTCCAGGGAAACCTGTTTTCCCTGCACTGCCTCGACTTTCAAGCCGAGGATCGACTCACACCACGGTGGCACGTGGGACAGCCATGTGGCAAAGCCTCATGGGGAAAGCCTCGTGGGAAAGCCTTGAAGGAAAGCCACTGATCTCTTGATCCACGCGAATGGAAGCGTGACACTGATGCTGCAGCTCGGAGGAAAGCGCACGTGCAAGCCCCCACTCGAGACAAGGACCGACTCCCCTGGGGAGACTCCAGAAGTATCCCAAGGTTCATGTCAGTACTGGAGAGGAAGCCTCAGGAGCAGGCACCGACTACACAAGGTCCTAGGCCCCGGCATCGACTGGACAGGAATCCCGTGATGCCCCGGAGAAACTCGCATGGGAATGGCCTTTCCTGAGGCCACCAGAATGCGCGTCCCTGAGGTCCCCGTCTTAAGTCGAGAGCACCTGCCGCATCTCGAGAAAATCCAGGAGGTTCCCCCTCCAGGCGAGATGAGGCCCATTTCTGTTGAGGCGTCTCGAGGCTAATAACACCGAGCCTCTAGAACTTCCAAAGGGTCCTTCACACCCTTGCTGCAACTCAAGAAGTTTCCCGACATACCCGTCTCCACGGGAAAGGAAGCACGAGAGTCCCGCCCACATCCAGAGGAACCCCGTTTCCGCCTCATACCTCGACAGGAGGATCCTTTCCCTGCGTGGTCGGGAAAGAATTCCCGGCATTCCCGTCGCATCTCAAGAGGATGCGCTCTCCACAGGAAAGGCGAGAGGAACTCCAGGGTCGTGCCACCATTCCAGAGTCCCCCAGATGACTCAGTCCATTCCAGGGAAACCTGTTTTCCCTGCACTGCCTCGAATTTCAAGCCGAGGATCGACTCACAACACGGTGGCACGTCGGACAGCCCTGTGGGAAAGCCTCGAGGGAAAGCCACAGATCATTTGATCCACGCGAAGGGAAGAGGTGACACTGCTGCTACAGCTCAGGAGGAAAGCGCACCTGTATGCCCCTACTCGAGACGTGGACTGACTCACCTGGGGAGACTCCAGAAGTACCCAAGATCCATGACAGCACTGGAGAGGAATCCTCACGTTCCGGTACTGACTCCACACAAGGTGTTAGTCCCGGCATGAAGGGAGAGGAATCCCGAGAGGCCCCGAGCAACTCGCATGGGGACTGGCCTTTCCTGAGGCCACCAGAGCGGGTCCCCCCATCGTAAGTCGAGAGCACTTCCAAAACTCGAGAAAATCCAGGAGATCAGCCGTCCATGCGAGATGAGGCCCATTTCCACTGAGGCGTCGAGGCTAATCACAACTAACCTGTGGAACTTCCAAAGGGTCCTTCACACCCTTGCTGCAACTCAAGAAGTTCCCGATATACCCGTCTCCGCTCGAGAGGAAGCACGAGAGTCCCGCCCATATCCAGAGGAGCCCCGATTCCGCCTCCTAGCTCGAGAGGAGGATCCTTTCCCTGCGTGGTTTGGAAAGAATTCCCGGCGTTCCCGTCGCATCTCAAGTGGAGGCGATCTCCACAGGAAAGGCAAGAGAACTCCAGGGTCCTGCCACCATTCCCAGAGTCCCCCAGATGTCTCAGTCCATTCCAGGAAACCTGTTTTCCCTGCACTGCCCTGACTTTCAAGCGAGGATCAACTCACACAACGGTGGCACGTGGACAGCCCTGTGGGAAAGCCTTGTGGAAAGCCTCTAGGGTAAGCCTCGAGGAACGCCACAGATCCCTTGATCCACGCGAAGGGAAGCGGGACACTGTTGCTACAGCTCGGAAGGAAAGCGCACGTGCATGCCCCCACTCGAGACGAGGACTGACTCCCCTGGGTGACTCCAGAAACTACCCCAAGATCCATCTCAGCACTGGAGAGGAATGCTCAGGTTCCGGCACCGACTCCACACAAGATCTTAGGCCCGGCATCGACGGGAGAGGAATCCCGAGAGGCCCCCGAGCAACTTGCATGGGGACTGGCCTTTCCTGAGGCCATCAGAGCGGGTCCCTGAGGTCCCCGTCGAAAGTCGAGAACCCCTCCGCAACTCGAGAAAATCGAGGAGGTTCTCCCCTCCAGGCGAGATTGGGCCCATTTGTGCTGAGGCGTCTCGTGGCTAATCACACCTAACCTCTGGAACTTCCAAAGGGTCCTTCACACCCTTGCTGCAACTCAAGAAGTTCCCCGACATACCCGTCTCCACTCGAGAGGAAGCACGAGAGTTCCGCCAATATCAGAGGAGACCCGTTTCCGCCTCCTAGCTCGAGAGGAGGGATCCTTTCCCTGCGTGGTGGGGAAAGAATTTCCTGCGTTCCCGTCGCATCTCAAGAGAAGGCGCTCTCCACAGGAAAGGCGAGAGAACTCCAGGATCGTGCCACCATTCCCAGAGTCCCCCAGATGTCTCAGTCCATTCCAGGGAAACCTGTTTTCCCTGCACTGCCTCGACTTTCAAGCCGAGGATCGACTTACACCACTGTGGCCACGTGGGACAGCCCTGTGGGAAACGCTCGTGGGAAAGCCTCCTGGGAAAGCCTCGTGGAAAGCCTCAACCTCGAAAGCCACAGATAACTTGTTCCATGCGAAGGGAAGCGTGACACTTTGCTATAGCTCGGGAGGAAAGCGCACGTGCATGCCCCACTCGAGACGAGACTGACTCCCCTGGGGAGACTCCAGAAGTACCCAGGATCCATGTCGGCACTGGAGAGGAATCCTCAGGTTCCGACACCGACTCCACACAAGATCTTAGGCCCCGGCATTGATGGGAGAATCCCGAGAGCCTACGAGCAATTCGCATGGGGACTGGCCTTTCCTGAGTCCACCAGAGCGGGGTCCTTGAGGTCCCGTCGTAAGTCGAGAGCACCTGCCGCAACTCGAGAAACTCCAGGAGGTTCTCCCCTCTCCAGGCGAGAAGGGCCC
>NW_017207533.1:0-4371 GCF_001704415.2 Capra hircus | reverse complement strand
TCCTTCCGAGCTGTAGCAGCAGTGTCGCACTTCCTTCGCGTGGATCAAGGAATCTGTGGCTTTTCCTCGAGGCTTTCCTCCCACGAGGCTTTCCCACAGGGCTGTCCCACGTGCCACTGTGGTGAGAGTCGATCCTTGGTTGAAAGTCGAGGCAGTGCAGGGAAAACAGGTTTCCCTGGAATGGACTGAGACATGTGGGGGACTCTGGAATGGTGGCACACCCTGGAGTTCCTCCGCCTTTCCTGTGGAGAGCGCTCCTCTTGAAATGCGACAGGAATGCTGGGAATTCTTTCCCGACCACGCAGGGAAAGGATCCCTACTCTCGAGCTAGGAGGCGGAAACGGGTCTCTGCTGGATTGGGCGGGAATCTCGTGCTTCCTCTCGACGGAGACCGGTTTGTCGAGGAACTTCTTGAGTTGCAGTAAAGGAGTGAATGACCCTTTGGAAGTTCCAGATGTTAGATGTGATTAGCCTCCAGACGCCTCAGTGGAAATGGGCCTCATCTCGCCTGGAGGGGAGAACCTTCTGGATTTTCTCGAGTTGCGGCAGGTGCTCTCGACTTTACGACTGGGACCTCAGGGACCCGCTCTGGTGGCCTCAGGAAAGGCCAGTCCCATGCGAGATGCTCGGGGGCCTCTCGGGATTCCTCTCCCGTCGAAGCCGGAGCCTAAGACCTTGTGTGGAATCGGTGCCGGAACCTGAGGATTCCTCTCCAGTGCTGACATGGATCTTGGGGTACTTCTGGAGTCTCCCCAGGGGAGTCAGTCCTCGTCTCGAGTGGGGGCATGCAGGTGCGCTTTCCTCCCGAGCTGTAACAGCAGTGTCGCGCTTCCCTTGGCGTGGATCAAGGGATCTGGGGCTTTCCCTCGAGGCTTTCCCACGAGGTTTTCCCACGAGGCTTTCCCACAGGGCTGTCCCACGTGCCACCTTGGTGTGCGTCGATCCTCGACTTGAAAGTCGAGGCAGTGCAGGGAAAACAGTTTTCCCTGGAATGGACTGAGACTTCTGCAGGACTCTGGAATATTGACATGACACTGGAGTTCGTCTCGACTTTCCTGTGGAGAGCGCCTCCTCTTGAGATGCGAGCGGAACGCCGGGAATTTTTTTCCGACCAGGCAGGGAAAGGATCCCTCCTCTCGAGCTAGGAGGCGGAAACGGGTCTCCGCTGGATGTGGGCGGGACTCTCGTGCTTCCTCTCGAGTGGAGACCGGTTTTTCGAGGAACTTCTTGAGTTGCAGTAAGGGTGTGAAGGACCCTTTGGAAGTTCCAGAGTTTAGGTGTGATTAGCCTCAGGACGCCTCAGCGGAAATGGGCCTCATCTCGCCTGGAGGGCAGAACCTCCTGGATTTTCTCGAGTTGCGGCAGGTGCTCTCGACTTACGACGGGAACCTCAGGGACCCGCTGTGGTGGCGTCAGGAAAGGCCAGTCCCCATGCGAGTTGCTCGAGGCCCTCTCGGGATTCCTCTCCCGTCGATGCAGGGGCCTAAGATCTTGTGTGGAGTCGGTGCCGGAACCTGAGGATTCCTCTCCAGTGCTGACATGGATCTTGGGGTACTTCTGGAGTCTCCCCAGGGGAGTCAGTCCTCGTCTCGAGTGGGGGCATGCACGTGCACTTTCCTACCGAGCTGTAGCAGCAGTGTCGCGCTTCCCTTCGTGTGGATCAAGGGATCTGTGGCTTTCCATCAAGGCTTTCCCACGAGGCTTTCCCACAGTGCTGTCCCACGTGCCACCGTGGTGTGAGTCCAACCCCGGCTAGAAAGTCGGGACAGTGCAGGGAAAACAGGTTTCCCTGGAATGGACTGAGACATCTGGGGGACTCTGGGAATGGTGGCACAACCCTGGAGTTCCTCTCAACATTCCTGTGGAGAGCGCCTCCTCTTGAGATGCGAAGGGAACGCCGGGAATTCTTTCCCGACCACGCAGGGAAAGGATCCCTACTCTCGAGCTAGGAGGCGGAAACGGGTCTCTGCTGGATGTGGGCGGGAATCTCGTGCTTCCTCTCGAGTCGAGACCGATTTGTCGAGGAACTTCTTGAGTTGCAGTAAAGGAGTGAAAGACCCTTTGGAAGTTCCAGATGTTAGATGCGATTAGCCTCCAGACGCCTCAGCGGAAATGGGCCTCATCTCGCCTGGAGGGGAGAACCTCCTGGATTTTCTCGAGTTGCGGCAGGTGCTCTCGACTTACGAACTGGGAAACCTCAGGGACCCGCTCTGGTGGCCTCAGGAAAGGCCAGTCCCCATGCGAGATGCTCGGGGGCCTCTCGGGATTCCTCTCCCGTCGAAGCCGGGGCCTAAGACCTTGTGTGGAATCGGTGCCGGAACCTGAGGATTCCTCTGCAGTGCTGACATGGATCCTTGGGGTACTTCTGGAGTCTCCCCAGGGGAGTCAGTCCTCGTCTCGAGTGGGGACATGCACGTGCCCTTTCCTTCCGAGCTGTAGCAGCAGTGTCGCACTTCCCTTCGCGTGGATCAAGGGAATCTGTGGGCTTTCCCTCGAGGCTTTCCCACGAGGCTTTCCCACGAGGCTTTCCCACAGGGCTGTCCCACGTGCCACTGTGGTGAGAGTCGATCCTTGGATTGAAAGTCGAGGCAGTGCAGGGAAAACAGGTTTCCCTGGAATGGACTGAGACATGTGGGGGACTCTGGGAATGGTGGCACAACCCTGGAGTTCCTCCCGCCTTTCCTGTGGAGAGCGCCTCCTCTTGAAATGCGACAGGAATGCTGGGAATTCTTTCCCGACCACGCAGGGAAAGGATCCCTACTCTCGAGCTAGTAGGCGGAAACGGGTCTCTGCTGGATGTGGGCGGGAATCTCGTGCTTCCTCTCGAGCGGAGACCGGTTTGTCGAGGAACTTCTTGAGTTGCAGTAAAGGAGTGAATGACCCTTTGGAAGTTCCAGATGTTAGATGTGATTAGCCTCCAGACGCCTCAGTGGAAATGGGCCTCATCTCGCCTGGAGGGGAGAACCTTCTGGATTTTCTCGAGTTGCGGCAGGTGCTCTCGACTTACGACTGGGACCTCAGGGACCCGCTCTGGTGGCCTCAGGAAAGGCCAGTCCCCATGCGAGATGCTCGGGGGCCTCTCGGGATTCCTCTCCCGTCGAAGCCGGAGCCTAAGACCTTGTGTGGAATCGGTGCCGGAACCTGAGGATTCCTCTCCCAGTGCTGACATGGATCTTGGGGTACTTCTGGAGTCTCCCCAGGGGAGTCAGTCCTCGTCTCGAGTGGGGGCATGCAGGTGCGCTTTCCTCCCGAGCTGTAACAGCAGTGGTCGGCGCTTCCCTTGGCGTGGATCAAGGGATCTGGGGCTTTCCCTCGAGGCTTTCCCACGAGGTTTTCCCACGAGGCTTTCCCACAGGGCTGTCCCACGTGCCACCTTGGTGGTGCGTCGATCCTCGACTTGAAAGTCGAGGCAGTGCAGGGAAAACAGTTTCCCTGGAATGGACTGAGACTTCTGCAGGACTCTGGAATATTGACATGACACTGGAGTTCGTCTCGACTTTCCTGTGGAGAGCGCCTCCTCTTGAGATGCGAGCGGAACGCCGGGAATTTTTTTCCGACCAGGCAGGGAAAGGATCCCTCCTCTCGAGCTAGGAGCGGAAACGGGTCTCCGCTGGATGTGGGCGGGACTCTCGTGCTTCCTCTCGAGTGAGACCGGTTTTTCGAGGAACTTCTTGAGTTGCAGTAAGGGTGTGAAGGACCCTTTGGAAGTTCCAGAGTTTAGGTGTGATTAGCCTCAGGACGCCTCAGCGGAAATGGGCCTCATCTCGCCTGGAGGGCAGAACCTCCTGGATTTTCTCGAGTTGCGGCAGGTGCTCTCGACTTACGACGGGAACCTCAGGGACCCGCTGTGGTGGCGTCAGGAAAGGCCAGTCCCCATGCGAGTTGCTCGAGCCCTCTCGGGATTCCTCTCCGTCGATGCAGGGGCCTAAGATCTTGTGTGGAGTCGGTGCCGGAACCTGAGGATTCCTCTCCAGTGCTGACATGGATCTTGGGGTACTTCTGGAGTCTCCCCAGGGGAGTCAGTCCTCGTCTCGAGTGGGGGCATGCACGTGCACTTTCCTACCGAGCTGTAGCAAGCAGTGTCGCGCTTCCCTTCGTGTGGATCAAGGGATCTGTGGCTTTCCATCAAGGCTTTCCCACGAGGCTTTCAGTGCTGTCCCACGTGCCACCGGTGGTGTGAGTCCAACCCCGGCTAGAAAGTCGGGACAGTGCAGGGAAAACAGGTTTCCCTGGAATGGACTGAGACATCTGGGGGACTCTGGGAATGGTGGCACAACCCTGGAGTTCCTCTCACATTCCTGTGGAGAGGCCTCCTCTTGAGATGCGAAGGGAACGCCGGAATTCTTTCCCGACCACGCAGGGAAAGGATCC
>NW_017207532.1:0-4372 GCF_001704415.2 Capra hircus | reverse complement strand
TTGAGATGCGACGGGAACGCCGGGAATTCTTTCCCGACCACCAGAGAGGATCCCTCCTTCGAGCTAGGACACGGAAATGGGGCTTCTCTGGATGTGGGCGGGACTTTCGTGCTTCCTCTCGAGTGGAGACGGGTATGTCGGGGAACTTCTTGAGTTGCAGCAAGGGTGTGAAGGACCCTTTGGAAGTTCCAGAGGCTAGGTGTCATTAGCCTCGAGATGCCTCAGCGGAAATGGGCCTCATCTCGCCTGGAGGGGAGAACCTCCTGGATTTTCTCGAGTTGCGGCAGGTGCTCTCGCCTTACGACGGGGACCTCAGGGACCCGCTCTGGTGGCCTCAGGAAAGGCAGTCCCCATGCGAGTTGCTCGGGGCCCTCTCGGGATTCCTCTCCCGTCGATGCCCTGGCCTAAGACCTTGGTGGAGTCGGTGCCGGGGACCTGAGGCATCCTCTCCAGTGCTGACATGGATCCTGGAATACTCTGGAGTCTCCCCAGGGAAGTCAGTCCTCGTCTCGTTTGGGGGCATTCACGTGCGCTTTTCTCCGAGCTGTAGCACAGTGTCACGCTTCCCTTCGCGTGCATCAAGGGATCTGTGGCTTTCCCTTGAGGCTTTCCCCGAGGCTTTCCCACGATGCTTTCCCCAGGGCTGTCCCACGTGCCACCGTGTGGTGTGAGTCTATCCTCGGCTTGAAAGTCGAGGCAGTGCAGGGAAAAGAGACTTCCCTGGAATGGACTGAGACATCTGGGGGTCTCTGGGAATGGTGTCACGACCTGGAGTCCCTCTCGCCTTGCCTGTGGAGAGCGCTTCAACTTGAGATGCGACGGGAACGCCGGGAATTCTTTCCGACCACGCAGTGAAAGGACCCCTCCTCTCGAGCTATGAGGCGGAAACGGAGATCCTCTGGATGTGGGCGGGATTCTGTTGCTTCATCTCGAGTGGAGACGGGTATGTCGGGGAACTTGCTGAGTTGCAGCAAGGGTGTGAAGGACCCTTTGGAAGTTCCAGAGGTTAGCCGTGATTAGCCTCGAGACGCCTCAGCGGAAATGGGCGTCATCTCGCATGGAGAGGAGAACCTCCTGGATTTTCTCGGGTTGTGGCTGGTGCTCTCGACTTACGACGGGGACCTCAGGGACTCTCTCTGGTGGTCTCAGGAAAGGCCAGTCCCCATGTGAGTTGCTCGGTGGCCTCTCGGATTCCTGTCCCGTCGATGCCGGGCCTAAGACCTTGTGTGGAGTCGGTGCCGGAACCTGAGGATTCCTCGCCAGTGCTGACATGGACCTTGGGGTACTTCTGGGTCTCCCAGGGGAGTCATTCCTCGTCTCGATGGGGGGCATGCACGTGCGCTTTCCTGCCAAGCTGTAGCAGCAGTGTCACGCTTCCCTTCGCGTGATCAAGGGATCTGTGGCTTTCCCTAGAGCTTTCCCACTAGGCCTTCCCACGAGGCTTTCCCACAGGGCTGTCCCACGTGCCACCGTGGTGTGAGTTGATCCTCGGCTTGAAAGTGGAGGCAGTGCAGGGAAAACAGGTTTCCCTGGAATGGACTGAGACATCTGGGGGACTCTGGGAATGGTGGCACGACCCTGGAGTTCCTCTCGCCTTTCCTGTGGATAGTGCCTGCACTTGAGATGCGACGGGAATGCCAGGAATTCTTTCCCGACCACGCAGGGAAAGGATCCCTCCTCTCGAGCTAGGAGGCGTAAATGGGGCTCTTCTGGATGTGGGCGGGACTTTCGTGCTTCCTCTCGAGTGGAGACGGGTATGTCGGGGAACTTCTTGAGTTGCAGCAAGGGTGTGAAGGACCCTTTGGAAGTTCCAGAGGTTAGGTGTGATTATCCTCGAGATGCCTCAGCGGAAATGGGCCTCATCTCGCCTGGAGGGGAGAACCTCCTGGATTTTCTCGAGTTGCGTCAGGTGCTCTCGACTTACGACGGGGACCTCAGGGACCCGCTCTGGTGGCCCCAAGAGTGGCCAATCCCCATGCGAGTTGCTCTGGGGCCTCTCGGGATTCCTCTCCCCGTCGATGCCGGGGCCTAAGACTTGTGTGGAGTCGGTGCCAGAACCTGAGGATTCCTCTCCAGTGCTGACATGGATCTTGGGGTACTTCTGGAGTCTCGCCAGGGGAGTCAGACCTCGTTTCGAGTGGGGGCATGCACGTGCGCTTTCCTCCTGAGCTGTAGCAGCAGTATCATGCTTCCCTTTGCATGGATCAAGGGATCTGTAGCTTCCCCTCGAGGCTTTCCCACTAGGCCTTCCCATGAGGCTTTCCCACAGGGCTGTCCCACGTGCCACCGTGGTGTGAGTCGATCCTCGGCTTGAAAGTCGAGGCAGTACAGGGAAAACAGGTTTCCCTGGAATGGACTGAGAAATCTGGGGGACTCTGGGAATGGTGTCACGACCCTGGAGTCCCTCTCGCCTTGCCTGTGGAGAGCGCTTCAACTTGAGATGCGACGGGGCGGAATTTTCCCGACCACGCAGTGAAAGGACCCCTCCTCTCGAGCTATGAGGCGGAAACGGAGATCCTCTGGATGTGGGCGGGATTCTCTTGCTTCATCTCGAGTGGAGACGGGTATGTCGGGGAACTTGTTGAGTTGCAGCAAGGGTGTGAAGGACCCTTTGGAAGTTCCAGAGGTTAGCCGTGATTAGCCTCGAGACGCCTCAGCGGAAATGGGCGTCATCTCGCATGGAGAGGAGAACCTCCTGGATTTTCTCGAGTTGCGGCCGGTGCTCTCGACTTACGACGGGGACCTCAGGGACTCTCTCTGGTGGTCTCAGGAAAGGCCAGTCCCCATGTGAGTTGCTCGGTGGCCTCTCGGATTCCTGTCCCGTCGATGCCGGGGCCTAAGACCTTGTGTGGAGTCGGTGCCGGAACCTGAGGATTCCTCGCCAGTGCTGACATGGACCTTGGGGTACTTCTGGGGTCTCCCCAGGGGAGTCATTCCTCGTCTCGATGGGGGCATGCACGTGCGCTTTCCTGCCGATCTGTAGCAGCAGAATCACGCTTCCCTTCGCGTGGATCAAGGGATCTGTGGCTTTCCCTAGAGCTTTCCCACTAGGCCTTCCCACGAGGCTTTCCCACAGGGCTGTCCCACGTGCCACCGTGGTGTGAGTTGATCCTCGGCTTGAAAGTGGAGGCAGTGCAGGGAAAACAGGTTTCCCTGGAATGGACTGAGACATCTGGGGGACTCTGGGAATGGTGGCACGACCCTGGAGTTCCTCTCGCCTTTCCTGTGGATAGTGCCTGCACTTGAGATGCGACGGGAACGCCAGGAATTCTTTCCCGACCACGCAGGGAAAGGATCCCTCCTCTCGAGCTAGGAGGCGGAAATGGGGCTCTTCTGGATGTGGGCGGGACTCTCGTGCTTCCTCTCGAGTGGAGACGGGTATGTCGGGGAACTTCTTGAGTTGCAGCAAGGGTGTGAAGGACCTTTGGAAGTTCAGAGGTTAGGTGTGATTATCCTCGAGATGCCTCAGCGGAAATGGGCCTCATCTCGCCTGGAGGGGAGAACCTCCTGGATTTTCTCGAGTTGCGTCAGGTGCTCTCGACTTACGACGGGGACCTCAGGGACCCGCTCTGGGTGGCCCAAGAATGGCCAATCCCATGCGAGTTGCTCTGGGGCCTCTCGGGATTCCTCTCCCGTCGATGCCGGGGCCTAAGACCTTGTGTGGAGTCGGTGCCCGAACCTGAGGATTCCTCTCCAGTGCTGACATGGATCTTGGGAAACTTCTGGAGTCTCCCTGGGAGTCAGTCCTCGTCTCGAGTCGGGGCATGCACGTGCGCTTTCCTCCCGAGTGTAGCAGAAGTGTCACGCTTCCCTTTGCGTGGATCAAGGGATCTGTGGCTTTCCCTCGAGGCTTTCCCACGAGGCTTTCCCACGAGGCTTTCCCACAGGGCTGTCCCAGGTGCCCCCTTCACGTGAGTCGATCCCCGGCTTGAAAGTCGAGGCAGTGCAGGGAAATAGGTTTCCTGGAAGGACTGAGACATCTGATTGTCTCTGGGATGGTGGCACGACCTTGGAGTTCCTCTCGCCTTTCCTGTGGAGAGCCCCTCTTTCAGATGCGACGGGAACGCCGGGAATTCTTTCCGCGACCGCAGGGAAAGGATCCCTCCTCTCGAGCTAGGAGGCAGAAACGGGGCTCCTCTGGATGTGGCGGGACTCTCGTGCTTCCTCTCGAGTGGAGATGGGTATGTGGGGAACTTCTTGAGTTGCAGGCAAGTTGTGAAGGACCCTTTGGAAGTTCCAGAGGTTAGGTGTGATTAGCCTCGAGACGCCTCAGCGAAAAATGGGCTCATCTCGCTTGGGGGAGAACCTCCTGGATTTTCTCGAGTTGCAGCAGGTGCTCTCGACTTAAGACGTGGACCTCAGGGACCCCGCT
>NW_017207531.1:0-4372 GCF_001704415.2 Capra hircus | reverse complement strand
ATCAGGATTTGCCTGATTCCCAACATGACGCCAGCGAGTAGACATGGGAGAATGACTGTGGCTATGCCGTCTTCGATAATCTCTGCTGTAAGATCTGCTACGAGATCTTCTATGGGACCGGGAACCGAGATCGTGACCTTGTATAATGCCTCCGAGAACTTCTTCTGGATCTAGACCTAGATTCCGATCTGGACCTGGACTTTGATCTGATTCGATCTGGTTTTCCTTGGAGCGAGACCTTGCAGGGGTATGACTTGCAGATTTCCCAGATCCATGAGCACTTCCGCTTCTGGAAGCAGAACGGGATTCCCCCTCGCCGTTAGTTCTCCTCGCCGCTGTCGCTCATGACTTTCACTGCTGTCGCCGCTCGATGTGCTTCAATCGAAGCTGCCAACCTCTCGCACCTTCAGTGTAGAGGCTCCGCCGCAGCCTCACACCACACACCGGTGCCCCAGGCACTGAGAACCGAAACGCTCCGCGCCGCTCCGCTCGGGCTCTCCACACAAGGTCTTAGGCCCCGGCATCGACGTGAGAGGAATCCTGAGAGGCCCCCTAGCAACTCCCATGGGCACTGGCCTTTTCTGAGGCCACAGGAGCGGGTCCCTGAGGTCCCCATCCTAAGACGAGAGCACCTGCTCCAACTCAAGATAATCCAGGAGGTTCTCCCCTCCAGGCGAGATGAGGCCCATTTCCCCTGAGGCATCTCGAGGCTAATCACACCTAACCTCTGGAACTTCCAAAGGGTCTTTGACACCCCTGCTGCAAGTCAAGAAGATCACCGACATACCCGTCTCCACTCGAGATGAAGCACGAGGGTCCCGCCCACATCCAGAGGAGCCCCGTTTCCGCCTCGTATCTAGAGAGGAGGGATCCTTTCCCTGCGTGGTCGGGAAAGAATTCCTGGCGTTCCCGTCGCATCTCAAGAGGAAGTGCTCTCCACAGGAAAGGCCAGAGGAACTCCAGGGTCGTGCCACCATTCCAAGAGTTCCCAGATGTCTCAGTCCATTCCAGAGGAACCTGTTTTCCCTGCACTGCCACGACTTTCACGCCGAGGATCGTCTCACACCAAGGTGGCATGTGGGACAGCCCTGTGGGAAAGCCTCATGGGAAAGCCTAGAGGGAAAGCCACAGATCCCTTGATCCACGCGACGGGAAGCGTGACACTGCTGCTACCGCTCGGGAGGAAAGCGCACGTGCATGCCCCCACTCGAGACGAGGACTGACTCCCCTGGGGAGACTCCAGAAGTACCACAAGATCCATGTCAGCACTGGAGAGGAATCTTCAGGTTCCAGCCCCGACTTCACACAAGGTCTTAGGCCCCGGCATCGACAGGAGAGGAATCCTGAGAGGCCCCTAGAAACTTGAATGGGGACTGGCCTTTCCTGAGGCCACCAGAGCTGGCCCTGAGGTCCCCGTCGTAAGTCGAGAGCACCTGCCGCAACTCGAGAAAATCCAGGAGGTTCTCCCCTCCAGGCGAGATGAGGCCCATTTCCACTGAGGTGTCTCGAGGCTAATCACACCTAACCTCTGGAACTTCCAAAAGGTACTTTACACCCTTGCTGCAACTCAAGAAGTTCCCCGACATACCCGTCTCCACTCGAGAATAAGCAAGATGGTCCCCCCCCACATCCACAGGAGGCGCGTTTCCGCCTCGTCGCTCGAGATGAGGGATCCTTTCCTTCTGGGGGCCAGCGTGAGGAATTCCGCCTATGGCAAAGGTCATGAGGAAGGAGGCTTGGCATGCGCAAAGGCGTGATCAAGCCTCAGGTAACCCCTGTTCCCGAGCATCGAACCCCCCAAAACCAGAGTCTGTTTTATGCTCTCACCTACACTTCTGACTTTACGGGGCTCTCCCCCATAACTGTTTCTCTCGAGAAGAAGTAAACGTGCAGCTTCAAGGCAATAAATATTCTTGGGCATGACAAGAGTGTTTCAGCTTGCCGACTCCTCTGAAGGTTATCTAGCCCACCTTTATAGGTTTGTCCGGCCACATGTGATTGTTTACAGCCTCCCAACCTGAGAGGCATGAGATGTTTTAGACTTACTAAAGGCAAATTATTTTGGGGAGTTAGAAATTATTAGTATAGTTGGTTAGGAATTATATTGGTGAAGGGTTCTTCATTTGTTGTGTCAAAAATTGCTGCTAATTCCCTGCTCTGGGTGGGACAAGGATATTTTAGGTCAAACCTCTCTGCTGACAGACCAGCTTGTGTGACAGGATTATCCATACTGCTGCCACTAGGCACAAGATTGTTTACTACCTCTCTCAACTGTAAACAGCACAGAGAGTTTTGGAGTATTTTGAGAGTCTTAATTAGCATAGGACTTTTTCTTCTTGTTGAGTCAATGATTGCCACCAGGCCTCCATATCCTTAGGCACTTGGGAATATATTAATCAATGTATTTGGAATATAGCAAAGGAAATATAGCAGTTTTTGATGTTAGCAATACTAGACTTTTTGAGTTAATGGATTTTCACTTTTGTAATAGATCACTGTACTTTGTTATATATCACTGTGTCCTTTCTATGTAAGAATGTAACTTTATCATATCTTAAGACTAAATAGATCTTAAGGGGAGAATTGATGAAAGGATTTTCATTTGTTAGGCTGATGTTTGCTGATAAATCTCCATGTTCCCTACCCTTATAATGAATATAACTAGTATATAGGAGAAATAAGTATTAACCTTTAAGCATATAGGAGAAATAAGAATTCACCTTTAAGACTAATCATGTTAACCTTGGGTTAAATAAATTCCTTTCTTGATTGTAACTCACTACACCCTCACCCTATAGGAATGTAACTTTATTTGGAGGGTGGTGCCTGGTTTAAGAAAAAACACCCTTGGAAGAAATAAGTTTATTTGGTTATCAGAAAGAAAGGATCATAAAATGTCAGCAGGTCTCATTCATGGCCAGAAGATGATGTAAGATCCCTAAGACCTTTTTTTTATACATTTATGTGAAGCACCTGATTTTGATAAAGGTCAGGATGCCGACTCCTGCGTGACTCTGTATTCATCCCTATGTGTAACAAGAGGTATACAAGCAAAACCAAAAATAAAGAAATCAGATCAGTTTCCGGAAAGACTGATTCCCCCATGTCGCTTCTTTTTTGCTCCCCGTTTTTCTGGCTGAATTCTCTACTGGAGGATGGATGTTATTCCACGTAATCCAAGTTATTCAGCCTCTTTTTCTCCAATAATCTTCCTACTACACTATCCATTTCTAATCTCTTTATATCTGGGATTAAATATGTATATTTCCAAAGACGACGACTACGTCCCCACCTTCGAATCACCCTGGATCCACCGGGGCTGGACCACGGCACTTTCCCTGCTTGGTCGGGAAAGAATTCCCGGCGTTCCCACCGAATCTCAAGAAGAGGCGCTCTCCACAGGAAAGGCGAGAGGAACTTCCAGGGTCGTGCCACAATTCCAAGAGTCCCCCAGATGTCTCAGTCCATTCCAGAGGAACCTGTTTTCCCTGCACTGCCTTGATTTTCACGCCGAGGATCGACTGGCACCACGGTGGCACGTGGGACAGCGATGTGGGAAAGCCTCGTGGGAAAGCCTCGAGGGAAAGCCCCGTGGGAAATACCTCGAGGGAAAGACACAGATCTCTTGATCCACGCGACGGGCAGCGTGACACTGCTACTGCAGCTCGGGAGGTAAGCGTTCTTGCATGATCCCGCTGAGAAGAGGACTGACACCCCTGGGGAGACTCAAGAAGTACCCCAAGAACCATGTCAGCACGGGAGAGGAATCCTCAGGTACCGGCCTCGACTTCACACAAGGTCTTAGGCCCCCACATCGACGGGAGAGGAATCCCGAGAGGCCCCGTAGCCACTCGGATGGGAACTGGCCTTTCCTGACGCCACCAGAGCGGGTCCTGAGGTCCCAGCGTACGTTGAGAACACCTGCCACAATTCGAGAAAATCCAGGAGGTTCTCCCCTCCCAGGCAAGATGAGGCCAATTTCCGCTGAGGCTCTCGAGGCTAATCACACCTAAACTCTGGAAATTCCAAAGGTTCCTTCACAACCTTGCTGAAACTCAAGAAGTTCCCCGACATACCGTCTCCACTCCAGAGGAAGCACGAGGGTCCCGCCCACATCCAGAGGAGCCCCGTTTCTGCCTCGGACCTCGAGATGACGGATCCTTTCCCTGCTTGGTCGGGAAAGAATTCCCGGCGTTCCCGTCCATCTCAAGAGGAGGCGCTCTCCACAGGAAAGGCGAGCGGAACTCCAGGGTCGTACCACCATTCCAAGAGTCCCCCCAGATGTCTCAGTCCATTCCAGAGGAACCTGTTTTCCCTGCACTGCCTCGACTTTCAAGCCGAGGATCGACTCACACCATGGTGGCAGGTGGGA
>NW_017207530.1:0-4374 GCF_001704415.2 Capra hircus | reverse complement strand
GGGAGACTCCAGAAGTACCCCAAGATCCATGTCAGCACTGGAGAGAATCCTCAGGTTCCAGCACCGATCCACACAAGGTCTTAGGCCCTGGCATCAACGGCAGAGCAATACCGAGAGGCCCCCTAGCAACTCGCATGGGGACTGGCCTTTTCCTGAGGACACCAGAGCGAGTCCCTGAAGGCCCCGTTGTAAGTCGAGGGCACCTGCCGCAACTCGAGAAAATCCAGGAGTTTCTCCCCTCTAAGCGAGATGATGCCCATTTCCACAGAGGCGTCTCGAGGGTAATCACATCTAACCTCTGGAACTTCCAAAGGATCCTTCACACCCTTGCTGCAACTCAAGAAGTTCCCCGACATACCCGTCTCCACTCGAGAGGAATCAGGAGAGTCCCTCCCTCATCCAGAGGAGCCCGTTTCCGCCTCCTAGCTCGAGAGCAGGGATCCATTACCTGCGTGGTCGGGAAAGAATTTCCGGCGTTCCCGTCGCAAACTCAAGAGGAGGGGCTCTCCACCGGAAGGGCGAGAGGTACTCCAGGGTCTTGCACCATTCCCAGAGTCCCCCAGATGTCTCAGTCCATTCCAGGGAAACCTGTTTTCCCTGCACTGCCACGACTTTCAAGCGAGGATCGACTCACACCACGGTGGCATGTGGGACAGCCCTGTGGGAAAGCCTCCTCGTGGCAAGCCTCGAGGGAAAGCCACAGATCCATTGATCCACGGGAAGGGAAGCGTGACACTGCTGCTACAGCTCGAGAGGAAATCGCACGTCAATGTCCCAATTCGAGACGAATACTGACTCCCCTGTGGAGACTCCAAAAGTACCCCAAATCCATGTCAGACTGGAGAGGAATCCTCAGGTTCCGGCAGAGATTCCACACAAGGTCTTAGGCCCGGCATCGACGGGAGAGGAATACCGAGAGGCCCCAGAGCTACTCGCATGGGGGACTGGCCTTTCCTGAGGCCACCATAGCGGGTTCCTGAGGTCTCCGTCATATGTTGAGAGCACCTGCCACAACTCGAGAAAATCCAGGAGGTTCTCCGCTCCAGGCGAGATGAGGCCCATTTCCGCTGAGGCGTCTCGAGGCTAATCACACCTAACCTCTGGAACTTACAAAGGGTCCTTCACACCCTTGCTGCAACTCAAAGAAGTTCCCCGACATACCCGTCTCCACTCGAGAGGAAGCACGAGAGTCCCGCCCCACATCCAGAGAAGCCCCGTTTCCGCCTCCCAGCTCGAGAGGAGGATTCCTTTCCCTGCCTGGTCGGGAAAGAATTCCCGGCGTTCCCGTCGCATCTCAAGAAGAGGCGCTCTCCACAGGAAAGGCGAGAGGAACTCCAGGGTCGTGCCACCATTCCCAGAGTCCCCCAGATGTCTCAGTTCATACCAGGGAAACCTGCTTTCCCTGTATTGCCTCGACATTCAAGCCGAGGATTGACTCACACCACGGTGGCACGTGGGACAGCCTTGTGGGAGAGCCTCGTGGGAAAGCCTCGTTGGAAAGCCTCGAGGGAAAGCCAGAGATCCCTTGATCCATGGGAAGGGAAGCGTGACACTGCGGGCTACAGCTGGGGAAGAAAGTGCACGTCCATGCCCCTACTGTAGACGAAAACTGACTCCCTGGGGAGACTTCAGAAGTACCCCAAGATCCATGTCAGCACTGGGGAGGAATGCTCAGGTTCCGGTACCGACTCCACACAAGGTCTTAGGCCCCGGCATCGACGGGAGAGGAATCCCGAGAGGCCCCGAGCAACTCGCATGGGGACTGCCTTTCCTGAGGCCACCAGAGCGGGTCCCTGAGGTCCCCGTCGTAAGTCGAGAGCACCTGCCGCAACTCGAGAAAATCCAGGAGGTCTCCCCTCCAGGCGAGATGAGCCCATTTCCGCTGAGGCGTCTCGAGGCTAATCACACCTAACCTCTGGAACTAACAAAGGTCCTTCACACCCTTGCTGCAACTCAAGAAGTTCCCCGACATACCTGTCTCCACTCGAGAGGAATCAGGAGAGTCCCTCCCTCATCCAGAGGAGCCCCGTTTCCGCCTCCTAGCTCGAGAGCAGGGATCCTTTCCCTGCGTGGTCGGGAAAGAATTCCCGGCGTTCCCGTCGCATCTCAAGGGGGGGCTCTCCACAGGAAGGCGAGAGGTACTCCAGGGTCGTGCCACCATTCCCAGAGTCCCCCAGATATTTCAGTCCATTCCAGGGAAACCTGTTTTCCCTGCACTGCCACGACTTTCAAGCCGAGGATCGACTCACACCATGGTGGGCACGTGGGACAGCCCTGTGCGAAAGCCTCGTGGGCAAGCCTCGAGGGAAAGCCACAGATCCCTTGATCCCCGCGAAGGGAAGCGTGACACTGCTGCTACAGCTCGGGAGGAAAGGGCACGTGCATGCCCCACTCGCGACAAAGACTGACTACCCTGGGGAGACTCCAGAAGTATCCCAAGATCCATGTCAGCACTGGAGAGGAATCCTCAGTTTCCGGCACCGACTCCACACAAGGTCTTATGCGGGTCCAGCCCCGGGGCATCCAGGGAATTCGAAGGGTGGATGGCGTTGTCATGGAAAGTCTTGTTTATTTATTAATGTAAGATTAGATTAGGAAACTATAGTGTGGTAAGAAGATTAAGTGGAGGAAGAGGGCTGAATAGCTTTTTACTCGGAAGGCCAATAAAATTCAGACAAGGAATTTGCACCACCTACGTTGGGCCACGGCGCCGCTTGAATATCTAAGGGTGCCTCGCCTTAAGCTCCCTTTCGTGCGGGTCTTAACAGCCAGGGCAAGTAAGTAGACCTGGCGAGCCTCCGCACTCCAGGTGGAGATTCAGCCTGAAGTTAAAGTAAAGAGCAGAGAGAGGAAAGGTTAGAGAAGAAGAAAGAGAGAGAAAGACACGGGGGGAGCCAGAGTCCCAAGAAAACCAGGCTGAGAGACTAGTTCGAGAAGCTGGTCGAGAAAACTGGCCCCCGGCCCCTGGCCTCCTCCTTTATTGTTCAGAAGGCCTTTTATACTTTTGATAAAACAAGATCAATGGATAACACAAAAATTATGTAGCGTTCACAACCCAGATTCTTTCTGTATATCATTTTGTATACAAAAGGTCTCAGGTGATTTACATTATCTTCTGGCCAAGAAGCTTGTTAACACTTTTTGGCTCTCTTCCTTAATGAATGTTAATTTTGTTTCCCCTGAAGTGTTTTTCTTTAATCTGCATCTCCTTAAAGCATTAAAGTACATCTCTATAGAACAAAGGTGCAGTGGGTTATAACAAAGAAAGCCACTCAAAGATGCTAATGTTGCTAATACCAGGTCTACTACTTGTTTTTCACATACCAACTATATCTAAAAATAAAGGATATGAAAATTTGGCAGCAAGCATTGACCCAAAAAATGAAACTTTTAATCAGTCCTATTCTAAAGATTCTGACTCCTCGGAAGCTCCTGCATTCCTAGGATGTTTTTAAGCTTCCTGTGCCTCCTGCGGTCAGGAGGCCTCAAACAATCACAAGCGCAGCTGTACGAGTCCTACAGGCAGGCTAGAAAGCCATCAGAGGGTTTTTGGATTGAAACACTCTTTAAAATGCAGAAGACTAACGCGCTGAATTGACTTTTTCCAGAAAAGGTCAGAAGAGTGAAAAGCAGAGCACAAAAACCGGCAGATTTTTGTTGGGGGTACATGCTTAAAAATTTCCAGAGGGGTCCCTGAAGTCTGAGCACGCCTTGCGTATGTCAGCTTCCTTCCTCATGACCTTGTCACGGGCGGGCTTCCTCACGCTGGCTCCCGCAGTCTTAGGCCCTGGCATCGACGGGAGAGGAATCCCGAGAGGCCCCCGAGCAACTCGCATGGGGACTGGCCTTTCCTGAGGCCACCAAGGCGGGTCCCTGAGGTCCCCGGCGTAAGTTGAGAGCACCTGCCGCAACTCGAGAAAATCCAGGAGGTTCCCCCTCCAGGCGAGATGAGGCCCATTTCCGCTGAGGCGTCTCCGAGGCTAATCACACCTAACCTCTGGAACTTCCAAAGCGGTCCTTCACACCCTTGCCTGCAACTCAAGAAGTTCCATTGACATGCCCGTCTCCACTCGAGAGGAAGCACGAGAGTCCCGCCCTCATCCAGAGGAGCCCCGTTTCCGCCTCCTAGCTCGAGAGGAGGGCATCCTTTCCCTGCGAGGTGGGAAAGAATTCCCCGCATTCCCGTCGCATCTCAAGAGAGGCGCTTTCCACAGGAAAGGCGAGAGGAACTCCAGGGTCATGCCACCATTTCCAGAGTTGCCCTGATGTCTCAGTCCATTCCAGGGAAACCTGTTTTCCCTGCACTGCCTCGACTTTCAAGCCGAGGATCGACTCACATCACGGTGGCACGTGGGACAGCCCTGTGGGAAAGCC
>NW_017207529.1:0-4376 GCF_001704415.2 Capra hircus | reverse complement strand
GGTGGCACGTGGGAACAGCCCTGTAGGAAAGCCTGCGTGGGAAAGCCTCGTGGGAAAGCCTCGAGGGAAAGCCACCGATCCCTTGATCCACGCGAAGGGAAGCGTGACACTGGTGCTAAATCTCGGAAAGAAAGCACACGTGCATGCCCCCACTCGAGACGAGGATTGACTCCCTGGGAGTCTCAGAAGTACCCCAAGATCCAAGTCAGCACTGGAGAGGAATGCTCAGGTTCCGGCACCGTCTCCACACAAGGTCTTTAGGCCCAGGCATCGACTGGAGAGACATCACGAGAGGCTCCCGAGCAACTTGCAATGGGACTGGCCTTTCCTGAGACCACCAGAGCGGGTCCTGAGGTCCCCATCGTAAGTCGAGAGCACCTGCCGCAACTCGAGATAATCCAGGAGGTTCTCTCCCTCCAGGCAAGATAAGGCCCATTTCTGCTGAGGCATCTCGAGGCCAATCAAACTAACCTCTGGAACTTCCACAGGGTTCTTCACACCCTTTCTGCAACTCAAGAAGTTCCCCAACATACTAGTCTCCACTCGAGAGGAAGCACGAGAGTCCCGCCCACATGCAGAGGAGCCGTTTTTACGCCTCCTAGCTCGAGAGGAGGGATCCTTTCCCTGAGTGGTCGGGAAAAAATTCCCGGCGTTCCCGTCGCATCTCAAGAGGAGGCGCCCTCCACAGGAAAGGCGAGAGGAACTCCAGGGTCGTGCGACCATTCCCAGAGTCCCCAGATGTCTCAGTCCATTCCAGGGAAACCTGTTTTCCCCTGCACTGCGTCGACTTTCAAGCCGAGGATCGACTCACACCAAGGTGGCACGTGGGACAGCCCTGTGGGAAGCCCTCGGGAAGCCTCGTGGGAAAGCCTCGAGGGAAAGCAACAGATCCCTTGATCCATGCGAAGGGAAGCGCGACAATGCTGTTACAGCTCGGAAGGAAAGCGCACGTGCATGCCCCCACTCGAGACGAAGACTGACTCCCCTGGGTAGACTCCAGAAGTACCCCAAGGTCCATGTCAGCACTGGAGAGGAATCCTCAGGTTCCAGCACTGGAGAGGAATCCTCAGGTTCCGGCACTGACTCCACACAAGGTCTTAGGTCCCAGCATCGACGGGAGAGGAATCCGAGAGAACCCTGAGCAACTCGCATGGCGACTGGCCTTTCCTGAGGCCACGAGAGCGGGTCGCTGAGGTCCCCGTCGTAAGTCGAGAGCCTCTGCCACAACTCGAGAAAATCCAGGAGGTACACCCCTCCAGGTAGAGATGAGCCCATTTCCACTGAGGCTTCTCGAGGCTAATAACACCTAACATCTGGAACTTCCAAAGGGTCCTTCACACCCTTGCTGCAACTCAAGAAGTCCCCGAATACCCGTCTCCACTCGAGAGGAAGCACGAGATTTCCGCACACATCCAGAGGAGCCCCGTTTCCGCCTCCTAGCTCGAAAGGGGGATCCTTTCCCTGCGTGTTCGGGAAAGAATTCCCGGCGTTCCCGTCGCATCTCAAGAGGAGGCGCTCTCCACAGGAAAGGCCAGAGGAACTCCAGGGTCGTGCCACCATTCCAGAGTCCCCCCAGATGTCTCAGTCCATTCCAGGGAAACCTGTTTTCCCTGCATTGCCTCGACTTTCAAGCCGAGGATCAACTCACACCAGGGTCCACGTGGGAAAGCCCTGTGGGAAAGCCTCGTGGGAAAGGCTCGTGGGAAAGCCTCGAGGGAAAGCCCCTGATCCCTTGATACATGCGAAGGGAAGCGCGACACTGCTGCTACAGCTCGGGAGGAGAGCGCACGTGCATGCCCCCATTCGAGACGAGGACTGACTCCCTGGGAGACTCCAGAAGTACCATAAAGTTCCATGTCAGCACTGGAGAGGAAACCTCAGGTTCCGGAACTGATTCCACACAAGGTCTTAGGCCCCAGCAACGACGGGAGAGGAATCCCGAGAGGCCCCGAGCAACTCGCATGGTGACTGGCCTTTCCTGAGGCCACCAGAGCGGGTCCCTGAGGTCCCCGTGGTAAGTCGAGATCACCTGCCGCAACTGGAGAAAATCCAGGATGTTCTCCCTGCAGGCGAGATGTGGCCCATTTCCGCTGAGGCGTCTCGAGGCTAATCACACCTAACCTCTGGAACTACCAACAGGTCCTTCACACCCTTGCTGCAACTCAAGAAGTTCCCCGACATACCCGTCTCCACTCGAGAGGAAGCACTCGAGTCCCCCACATCCAGAGGAGCCCCGTTTCCACCTCCTAGCTCGAGAGTAGCGATCCTTTCCCTGCGTGTCGGGAAAGAATTTCCGGCGTTCCCGTCGCATCTGAAGAGCAGGGGCTCTCCACAGGAAAGGCGAGAGGAACTCCAGGGTCGTGCCACCATTCCCAGAGTCCCCCAGATGTCTCAGTCCATTCCAGGGAAACCTGTTTTCCCTGCACTGCCTCAACTTTCAAGCCGAGGATCGACTCACACCACGGTGGCACGTGGGACAGCCCTGTGGGAAAGCCTCGTGGGAAAGCCTGGTTGGGAAAGCCTCGAGGGAAAGCCACAGATCCCTTGATCCACGCGAATGGAAGCGCGACACTGCTGCTGCTACAGCTCGGGAGGAAAGCGCACGTGCCTGCCCCTACTCGAGAAAAGGACTGACTCCCCTGGGCAGACTCCAGAAGTTCCCCAAGATCCATGTAAGCCTCAGGTTCCGGCACTGGAGAGGAATCCTCAGGTTCCGGCACTGACTCCACACAAGGTCTTACGCCCCAGCATCGACGGGAGAGGCATCCCAAGAGAACCCGAGCAACTCGCATGGGGACTGGCCTTTCATGAGGCCACGAGAGCGGGTCGCTGAGGTCCCCGTCGTAAGTCGAGAGCACCTGCCACAACTCGAGAAAATCCAGGAGGTACACCCTCCAGGCAGATGAGGCCATTTCCGTGAGGCTTCTCGAGGCTAATAACACCTAACATCTGGAACTTCCAAAGGGTCCTTCACACCCATGCTGCAACTCAAGAAGTTCCCTGACATACCCGTCTCCACTCGAGAGGAAGCACGAGAGTCTCGCCCACATGCAGAGGAGCCCCGTTTCCGCCTCCTAGCTCGAGAGGAGGTATCCTTGCCCTGCGTGGTCGGGAAAGAAATCCCGGCGTTGCCGTCGCATCTCAAGAGGAGGCGCTCTCCACAGGAAAGGCGAGAGGAACTCCAGGGTCGTGCCACCATTCCAGAGTCCCCAGATATCTCAGTCCTTTCCAGGGAAACCTGTTTTCCCTGCACTGCCTCGGCTTTCACGCTGAGTATCGACTCACACACCACGGTGGCACGTGGGACAGCCCTGTGGGAAAGCCTCGTGGGAAAGCCTCGAGGGAAAGCCACAGATCCCTTGATCCACGCGAAGGGAAGCGTGACACTGCTGCTAAATCTCGGAAGAAAGCGCACGTGCATGCCCCCACTCGAGACGAGGACTGACTTACCTGGGGAGACTCCAGAAGTTCCCAAGATCCATGTCAGCACTGGAGAGGAATCCTCAGGTTCCGGCACCGACTCCACACAAGGTCTTAGGCCCCGGCATCGACGGGAGAGGAATCCCGAGAGGCCCCCAAGCAATCGCATGGGGACTGGCCTTTCCTGAGGGCACCAGAACGGGTCCCTGAGGTCCCCGTCGTAAGAAGAGAGCACCTGCCGCAACTGGAGAAAATCCAGGAGTTTCTCCCCTCCAGGCGATATGAGGCCCAATTCCGCTGAGGCCTCTCCAGGCTAATCACATCTAACATCTGGAACTTCCAAAGGGTCCTTCACACCCTTGCTGCAACTCAAGAAGTTCCCCGACATACCCGTCTCCACTCGAGAAGAAGCACGAGAGTCCCGCCCACATCCAGAGGAGACCCGTTTCCGACTCCTACCTCGAGAGGAGGGATCCTTTACCTGCTTGGTGGGGAAAGAATTCCCGCATTCCCGTCGCATCTCAAGAGGAGGCGCTCTCCATCGAAAGGCGAGAGGAACTCCAGGGTCGTGCCACCATTCCCCAGAGTCCCCCAGATGTCTCAGTCCATTCCAGGGAAACCAGTTTTCCCTGCACTGCCTCGATGTTGAAGCCGAGGATCCACTCACACCACGGTGGCACGTGGGACAGCCCTGTGGAAAGCCTCGTGGGAAAAGCCTCAAGGGAAAGCACAGATCCCTTGATCCACGGGAAGGGAAGCGCGACACTGCTGCTACAGTTCGGGGAAAAGCGCACGTGAATGCCCCACTCGAGACGAGGACTGATCCCTGGGAGACTCCAGAAGTACCCCAAGATCCCATGTCAGCACTGGAGAGGAATCCTCAGGTTCCGACACCCACTCACACACAAGGTCTTAGGCCCGGCATCGACGGGAGAGGAATCCGAGAGCCCCGAGCA
>NW_017207528.1:0-4376 GCF_001704415.2 Capra hircus | reverse complement strand
AAGCGCGACACTGCTGCTACAGCGGGAGGAAAGCGCACGTGCATGCCCCCACTCGAGACGAGGCTGACTCACTGGGAGACTCAGAAGTATCCAAGTTCCATGTCCTGCACTGGAGAGGAATCTCAGTTTCCGGCAACGACATCCACACAGGTCTTAGGCCCGCATCGATGGGAGAGGAATCCCCAGAGGCACCCGAGCAACTCGCATGGGGACTGGCCTTTCCTGAGCCACCAGAGCGGGTCCCTGAGGTCCCCGTCGTAAAGCCGAGAGCACCTGCCGCAACTCGAGAAAATCCAGGAGGTTCTCCCTCAGGCGAGATGAGGCCCATTTCCGCTGAGGCGTCTCGAGGCTATTCACACCTAAACTCTGGAATTTCCAAAAGGGTCCTTCACACCCTTGCTGCAAACTCAAGAAGTTCCCCGACATACCGCGTCTCCACTCGAGAGGAAGCACGAGAGTTCCACCACATCCAGAGGAGCCCCGTTTCCCCCTCCGAGCTCAAGAGCAGGGATTCTTTCCCCCTGCGTGGTTGGGAAAGAATTCCGGCGCGTTCGCGTCGCATCTCAGAGGAGGCGCTCTCCACAGGAAAGGCGAGAGGAACTCTAGGTCGTGCCACATTCCAGAGTCTCCCGGATGTCTCCGTCCATTCCAGGGAAACCTGTTTTCCCTGCACTGCCTCGACTTTCAAGCCGAGGATCGACTCACACCACGGTGGCACGTGGGACAGCCCTGTGGTAAAGCCTCGAGGAAAGCCACAGATCCCTTGATCCACGCGAAGGGAAACGCGACACTGCTGCTACAGTTCGGAAGGAAAGCGCACGTGCATGCCCCACTCGAGACGTGGCCTAACTCCCTTGGGGGGACTCCAGAAATACCCCAAGATCCATGTCAGCACTGGAGAGGAATCCTCAGGTTCCCTCACTGACTCCACACAAGGTCTTAGGCCCAGCATCGACGGGAGAGGAATCCCGAGAGGCCCCCGAACAACTCGCATGGGGACTGGCCTTTCCTGAGGCACCAGAGCGGATCCCTGAGGTCCCCGTCGTAAGACGAGAGCTCCTGCCGCAACTCGAAAAAATCCAGGAGGTTCTCCCTGCAGGCGAGATGAGGCCATTTCCGCTGAGGCGTCTCGAGGCTAATCAACCTGGACTCTGGAACTTCCAAAGGGTCCTTCACACCCTTGCTGCAACTCAAGAAGTTGCCCCGACTTACCCCGTCTTCACTCGAGAGGGAGCACGAGGGTCCCGCCCACATCCAGAGGAGCCCCGTTTCCGTCTCCAAGCTCGAGAGGAGGGATCCTTTCCCTGCGTGGTCGGGAAAGAATTCCCGGCGTTCCCGTCGCATCTCAAGAGGAGGCGCTCTCCACAGGAAAGGCGAGAGGAACTCCAGGGTCGTGCCACCATTCCCAGGGTCCCCCAAATGTCTCAGTCCATTCAGGGAAACTTGTTTTCCCTGCAGTGCTCGACTTTTCAAGCCGAGGATCGACTCACAACAGGTGTCTCGTGGGACAGCCCTGTGGGAAAGCCTCGTGGGAAAGCCTCTGGGAAAGCCTCGTGGGAAGCCTCGAAAGCACAGATCCCTTGATCCATACGAAGGGAAGCGCGACACTGCTGCTACAGCTCAGGAGGAAAGCGCACGTGCATGCCCCCAGTCGAGACGAGGACTGACTCCCTGGGGAGACTCCAGAAGTACCCAAGATCCATGTCTGCACTGGCAGAGGAATCCTCAGTTCCGGCACTGACTCCACACAGGTGTTAGGCCCCAGCATCGACGGGAGAGGAATCCCGAGAGGCCCCCATGCAACTAGCATGGGAACTGGCCTTTCCTGAGGCCACCAGAGAGGGTCCCTGTCGTCCCCATCGTAAGACGAGAGCACCCGCCGCAACTCGAGAAAAATCCAGGAGGTTCTCCCTCCAGGCGAGATGAGGCCATTTCCGCTGAGGCGTCTCGAGGCTATTCAACCTAACCTCTGGAACTTCCAAAGGGTCCTTCACACCCTTGCTGCAACTCAAGAAGTTCCCACATAACCGTCTCCACTCGAGAGGAAGCTCGAGAATCCCGCCCACATCCAGAGCCCCCGTTACCGCCTCCTAGCTCGAGAGGAGGGATCCTTTCACTGCGTGCTCGGGAAAGAATTGCCGGCTTTTCCGTCGCATCTCAAGAGGAGGCGCTCTCCACAGGAAAGGCGAGAGGAACTCCAGGGTCGTGCCACCATTCCCAGAGTCCCCCAGATGTCTCAGTCCATTCCAGGGAATACTTTTGTCCCTGCACTGCCTCGACTTTCAAACCGAGGATCGACTGACACCAACGGTGTCACGTGGGACATCACTGTGGGAAAGCTTGTGGGAAAACCTGGTGGGAAAGCGGCGTGGGAAAGCGTCGTGGAAAGCCTCGAGGGAAAGCCACAGATCCCTTGATCCTCGCGAAGGGAAGCTCAACACTGCTGCTACAGCTCGGAGGAAAGCGCACGTGCATGCCCCACTCGAGACGAGGACTGACTCTCCCTGGGGAGACTCCAGAAGTGCCCAAGATACATGTCAGCAATGGAGAGGAATCCTCAGGTTTTGGCACAGACTCCACACAAGATCTTAAGTCCCGGCATCGACGGGAGAGGAATCCCGAGAGGCCCATGAGCAACTCGCATGGGGACTGGCCTTCGTGAGGCCACAATAGCGGGTCCCTGATGTCCCGTCGTAAGTCGAGAGCACCTGCTGCAACTCGAGAAAATCCAGGAGGTTCTCCTCTCCTGGCAAGATGAGGCCCATTTCCGATGAGGGTCTCGAGGCTAATCACACCTAAACTCTGGAACTTCCAAAGGGTCCTTCACACCCTTGCTGCAACTCAAGAAGTTCCCCAACATGCCCGTCTCCACTCGACAGGAAGCACGAGAGTCCCGCCCACATCCAGAGGAGACCCGTTTCCGCCTCCTAGCTAGAGAGGAGGGATACTTTCCCTGGTGGTCGGGAAAGAATTCCTGGCGTTCCCGTCGCATCTCAAGAGGAGGCGCTCCCCACAGGAAAGGCGAGAGGAACTCCAGGGTCGTGCCACCATTCCAGAGTCCCCCAGATGTCTCAGTCCATTCCAGGGAAACCTGTTTTCCTGCACTGCCTCGACTTTCAAGCCAAGGATCGACTCACACCACGGTGGCACGTGGGACAGCCATGTGGGAAAGCCTTATGGAAGCCTCGTGAGGAAGCCTCGAGGGAAAGCCACTGATCCCTTGATCCACGCGATGGGAGCATGACACCGGCTACCCTCGGGAGGAAAGCGCAGGTGCATGCCCCCACTCGGAACGAGGACTGACTCCCCTGGGGAGACTCCAGAAGTACCCAAGATCCATGTCAGCACTGGAGAGGAAACCTCAGGTTCTGGCACTGACTCCACACAAGGACTTAGGCCCCGGCATCGACGGGAGAGGAATCCCGAGAGGCCCCGAGCAACTCCAATGGTGACTGGCCTTTCCTGAGGCCCCAGAGCGGGTCGCCTGAGATCCCCGTCGTAAGTCGAGAGCACCTGCCCTAACTCGAGAAAATCCAGGAGGTTCTCGCCTCCAGGCGAGATGAGGCCCATTTCTACTGAGGCGTCTCCAGGCTAATCACACCCTAACCTCTGTAACTTACAAAGGTCCTTCACATCCTTGCTGCAACTCAAGAAGTTCCCCGACATACCCGACTCCTCTCGAGAGGAAGCACGAGAGTCCCGCCACATCAAGAGGACCCCGTTTCCGCCTGATAGCTCGAGAGGCAGGGATACCTTCCCTGCGTGGTCGGGAAAGAGTTCCCCGGCGTTCCCCGTCGCATCTCAAGAGGAGGTGCTCTCCACAGGAAAGGCGAGATGAACTCCAGGGTCGTGCCACCATTCCCAGAGTCCCCCAGATGTCTCAGTCCATTCCAGGGAAAGCTATTTTCCCTGCAATGAATCGACTTTCAAGCCTAGGATCGACTGACACCACAGTGACACGAGGGGACAGACCTGTGGGCAAGGCCTCGTGGGAAAAGCCCTCGAGGGAAAGCCAGAGATCCCTTGATTCACGGGAAGGGAAGCGAGACACTGCTGCTACAGCTCGGGAGGAAAGCACACGTGCATGCCCCACTCGAGACGAGGACTGACTCCCCTGGGGAGACTTCAGAATTATCCCAAGATCCATGTCAGCACTGCAGAGGAAACTCTGGTTCCGGCACCGACTCCACACAAGGTCTTAGACCCGGCATCGACGGGAGAGGAATCCCGAGAGGCCCCGAGCAACTCGCATGGGACTGGCCTTTCCTGAGGCCCCAGAGCGGGGTGTTTGAGGTCCCCGTCGTAAGTCGAGAGCAACTGCCCTATCTCGAGAAAATCCAGGAGGTTCTCCCCTCCAGGCGAGATGAGGCCCATTT
>NW_017207527.1:0-4376 GCF_001704415.2 Capra hircus | reverse complement strand
GCTGACATGGATCTTGGGGTACTACTGGAGTCTCCCCAGGGGAGTCAGTCTCGGCTCGAGTGGGGGCATGCACGTGCGCTTTCCTCCCGAGCTGTAACAGCAGTGTCACGCTTCCTTCGCGTGATCAAGGGATCTGTGGCTTTCCCTCAGGCTTTCCCATGCGGCTTTCCCACGTGGCTTTCCCACAGGGCTGTCCCAGGTGCCACCGTGTTGTGAGTCGATCCTCGCTTGAAAGTCGAGGCAGAGCAGGGAAAACAGGTGTCCCTGGAATGGACTGAGACATCTGGGGAATCTGGGAATGGTGGCACGACCCTGGAGTTCCTCTCGCCTCTCCTGTGGAGAGCGCTCCACTTGGGATGCAAGGCGAACGCAGGGAATTCATTCCGACCACGCAGGGAAAGGATCCCTCCTCTCGAGCTAGGAGGCGGAATCGGCGCTCCTTTGGATGTGGGCGGGACTCTCGTTCTTCCTCTCGAGTGGAGACGGCTAAGTCGGGGAACTTCTTGAGTTGCAGCAAGGGTGTGAAGGACCCTTTCGAAGTTCCAGAGGTTAGATGTGATTAGCCTCGAGCCCCTCAGCGGAAATGGGCCTCATCTCGCCTAGAGGGGAGAACCTCCTGGATTTTCTCGAGTTGCGGCAGGTGTCTCGACTTACGACGGGGACCTCAGGGACCCGCTCTGGTGGCCTCAGGAAAGGCCAGTCCCCATGCGAGTTGCTCGGGGGCCTCTCGGATTCCTCTCCCTCGATGCCGGGACCTAAGACCTTGTGTGGAGTTGGTGCCGGAACCTGAGGATTCCTCTCCAGTGCTGACATGGATCTTGGGGTACTTCTGCAGTCTCCCCAAGGGAGTCAGTCCTCCTCTCGAGTGGGGGCATGCACGTGCGCTTTCCTCCCGAGCTGTAGCAGCAGTGTCACGCTTCCCTTCGCGTGGATCAAGGGATCTGTGGCTTTCCCTCGAGGCTTTCCCATGAGAATTTCCCACGTGCCTTTCCCACAGGTCTGTCCCACGTGCCACCGTGGTGTGAGTCGATCCTCGGGGTGAAAGTCGAGGCAGAGCAGGGAAAACAGGTGTCCCTGGAATGGACTGAGACATCTGGGGGACTCTGGGAATGGTGGCACGACCCTGGAGTATCTCTCGCCTTTCCTGTGGAGATCGCCTCCTCTTGAGATGCGACGGGAACCGGGAATTCTTTCCGAACACGCAGGGAAAGGATCCCTCCTCTCGAGCTAGGATGCGTAATCGGGGCTCCTCTGGATGTGGGCGGGACTCTCGTGCTTCCTCTCGAGTGTAGACGGGTATGTCGCGGAACTTCTTGAGTTGCAGCAAGGGTGTGAAGGACCTTTGGAAGTTCCAGATGTTAGATGTGATTAGCCTCGAGCCCCCTCAGCGGAAATGGGCCTCATCTCGCCTGGAGGGGCGAACCTCCTGGATTTTCTCGAGTTGCGGCAGGTGCTCTCGACTTACGACGGGGACCTCAGGGACCCGCTCTGGTGGCCTCAGGAAAGGCCAGTCCCCATGCGAGTTTCTCGGGGCCTCTCGGGATTCCTCTCCCGTCGATGCTGCGGCCTAAGACCTTGTGTGGAGTCGGTGCCGGAACCTGAGTATTCCTCCCTAGTGCTGGCATGGATCATGGGGTACTTCTGGAGTCTCCCAGGGGAGTCAGTCTTCGTCTCGAGTGGGGGCATGCACGTGCAATTTCCTCCCGAGCTGTAGCAGCAGTGTCACTCTTCCCTTCGCGTGGATCAAGGGATCTGTGGCTTTCGCTTGAGGCTTTCACACGAGGCTTTCCCAAGAGGGTTTCCCACGAGGCTTTCACACGAGGCTTTCCAACAGGGCTGTCCCACGTGCCACCGTGGTGTAGTTCGATCGTCGGCTTGAAAGTCGAGGCAGTGCAGGGAAAACAGGTTTCCCTGGAATGGACTGAGACATCTGGGGGACTCTGGGAATGGTGGCAACCCTGGAGTTCCTCTCGCCTTTCCTGTGGAGAGCGCCTCCTCTTGAGATGCGATGGAACGCTTGGAATTCTTTGCCGATCACGCAGGGAAAGGATTCCACCTCTCGAGCTAGCAGGCGGCGAAACGGGGCTCCTCTGGATGTGGGCGGGACTCTCGTGCTTCCTCTCGAGTGGAGACGGGTATGTCGGGGAACTTCTTGAGTTGCAGAAAGGGTGTGAAGTACCCTTTGGCAGTTCCAGAGGTTAGGTGTGATTAGCCTCGAGACGCCTCAGCGGAAATGGTCCTCATCTCCCCTGGAGGGGAGAACCTCCTGGATTTTCACGAGTTGTGGCAGGTGGTCTCGACTTACGACGGGGACCTCAGGGACGCGCTCTGGTGGCCTCAGGAAAGGCCAGTTCCCATGCGTGTTGCTCGGGGCCTCTCGGGATTCCTCTCCCGTCGATGCCGGGGCCTAAGACCTTGTGTGGAGTCGGTGCCGGAACCTGAGAATTCCTCTGCAGTGCTGACATGGGTCTTGGGGGACTTCTGGATTCTCCCCAGGGGAGTCAGTCCTCGTCTCGAGTGGGGGCATGCACGTGGCCTTTCCTCCCGAGCTGTAGCCGCAGTGTCACGCTTCCCTTTGTGTGGATCAAGGGATCTGTGGCTTTCCCTCGAGGCTTTCCCACGAGGCTTTACCTCGAGGCTTTCCAACAGGGCTGTCTCTCGTGTCACCGTGGGTGTAGGTCGATCGTCGGCTTGAAAGTCGAGGCAGTGCAGGGAAAACAGGTTTCCCTGGAATGGACTGAGAAATCTGCGGGAATCTGGGAATGGTGGCACGACCCTGGAGTCCATCTCGCCTTTCCTGTGGAGAGCGCCTCCTCTTGAGATGCGACGGGAACGCCGGGAAATCTTTCCCCGACACGCAGGGAAAGGACCCCTCATTTCGAGCTAGAAGCGGAAACGGGCTCCTCTGGATGTGGGCGGGACTCTCATGCTTCCTCTCGAGTGGAGACGGGTATGTCAGGGAACTTCTTGAGTTGCAGCAAGGGTGTGAAGGACCCTTTGGAAGTTCCAGAGGTTAGGTGTGATTAGCCTCGAGACGCCTCTGCGGAAATGGGCCTCATCTCGCCTGGAGGGGAGAACCTCCTGGATTTTTTCGAGTTGCGGCAGGTGCTCTCGACTTACAATGGGGACCTCAGGGACCCGCTCTGGTTTCCTCAGGAAAGGCCAGTCCCCATGCGAGTTGTTTGGGGGCATCTCGGAATTCCTCTCCCGTCGATGCTGGCGCCTTATACCTTGTGTGGAGTCGGTGCCGGAACCTGAGAATAACTCTCCAGTGCTTACATGGTTCTTGGGGTACTTCTGGAGTCTCCCAGGTGAGTCAGTCCTCATCTCTATTGGGGGCATGTATGTGCACTTTCCTCCAGAGCTGTAGCAGCAGTGTCACGCTTCCTTCGCGAGGATCCAGGGATCTGTGGCTTTATCTGGAGGCTTTCCCACGATGCTTTTTCATGAGGAATTCCCACAGGGCTGTCCCACGTGCCACCGTGGTGTGAGTCGTTCCTCGGATTGAAAGTCGAGGCAGTGCAGGGAAAACCGGTTTCCCTGGAATGGACTGAGAAATCTGGGGGACTCTGGGAATGGTGGCACCACCCTGGAGTTCCTCTCGCCTTTCCTGTGGTGAGCGGCTACTCTTGAGATGCGACGGGAACGCCGGAAATTCTTTCCCGACCACGCAGGGAAAGGATCCCTCCTCTCGAGCTAGGAGGCGGAAAGGGGGCTCCTCTGGATGTGGGCGGGACAATCGTGCTTTCTCTCTCGAGTGGAGACGGGTATGTCGCGGAACTTCTTGAGTTGCAGCAAGGGTGTGAAGGACCCTTTGGAAGTTCCAGAAGTTAGGTGTGATTAGCCTCGAGACGCCTCACCGGAAATGGGCCTCATCTAGAATGGAGGGGAGAACCTCCTGGTTTTTCTCGAGTGGCGGCAGGTGCTCTGGACTTACGACGGGGACCTCAGGGACCGCTCTGGTGGCTCAGAAAAGGCCAGTCCCCATGCGAGTTGCTCGGGGCCGCTCGGGATTCCTCTCCTGTCGATGCCGTGGACTAAGACCTTGTGTGGATTTGGTGCCGGAACCTGAGGATTCCTTCCCGTATGACATGGGTCTTGGGGGACTTCTGGAGTCTCCCCAGGGGAGTCAGTCCTCGTCTCGAGTGGGGCATGCACGTGGGCTTTCCTCCGAGCTGTAGCCGCAGTGTCACGTTCCCTTTGCGAGGATCAAGGGATCTGTGTCTTTCCCTCGAGGCTTTCCATGAGGCTTTACCTCGAGGCTTTCCAACAGGGCTGTCCCTCGTGCCACCGTGGTGTAGGTCGATCGTCGCTTGAAAAGTCAAGGCAGTGCAGGGAAAACAGGTTTCCCTGGAATAGACTGAGACATCTGGGGG